>NC_056080.1:91104299-91407329 GCF_016772045.2 Ovis aries | reverse complement strand
ATGGATGGTCCTTGAAGGCATTATGCTAAATACAAAAAATCACATAAAGGCAAATGTTGTTTAATCCCACATGTGGAATCTAGAAAACAAAAACAGAACAGCAAACTCATAGAAAAAAGATAGCAGATTTGTAGCTACCAGATGTGGAGGTGGTTCAAAGGAACAAGCTTCCAGTTTTAAGATAAACAAGTACTAGGGATATAATATACAACACAGTGCATCTGTAGAAAGTGAATTATCAATGGTGTGCTGGTGGAAAATACTTGATATGTAGTACCCAAGAGGCAGAATATATAATGTTGCAGAAATTCCCTCACAGTCAACAGGCAAGAAGGCTTGGCATGGGTAGACATGGTGGAGTGAGTCTATAGATGTTCTTTTCTGCCTACTTTAGTTTTCTCAAGGAGGTAGGGGGTAAAGTCATCACCTGAACATGAAGGTGGTTCAAGAGGAAATTTCAGAGCTGTGAGTAGAGAGAAGGTAGTATGAAAGAGTCAGGCAGAGGAAGGAGGCAGTGAATCGTCCTGGGAAGTCAGTATGACTGCTTTCTTGAGTAAGAGAAAAACATGTGAATTTAGAGCTAATCAGTCAGAATAGCTTTGGTCACTGGATGCAAAGAACTGACTCATTGGAAAAGACCTTGGTGCTGTGAAGGATTGAAGGCAGAAGGAGAAGAGGATACAGAGGATGAGATGGTTGGATGGCATCACCGACTCAATGGACATGAGTTTTAGCAAGCTCCAGAGTTGGTGATGGACAGGGAAGACTGCTTTGCTGCATTCTATGGGGTCACAAAGAGTCAGACATGACTGAATGACTGAACTGAGTCAGAATAGGCTATAATCTGGAATATCCTTATGGGGATATGTGTGGAATGATAGCCTTGCTTATATGTGCTTCCAAAAACCAGATAATTGAGAAAACAGACTGTGGAAATGGTCATCCATAAAATATTTATAAACCGTGTGTAATAACATGGAAACTGCTAACATTCTAATGCTTAGTGGAAAGGGAAGACACAAAATCAAGCTAGCTATAGGAACAAAAATATGGTGAGAAAATTAAAAAATGAAAATTTTGAAGGAAGTATTCCCAAACCTAATCAGTGACTATTTTGAGGGATAGGATTATATTCCATTTTCCCTACACTTCTGAGCTTATTTACCTGTATAATGAAAATAAATAACCAAAATATATTTTAAGGAAAACAAATCAAAATGCTCTCAAAGAATTGCTGTACCTAATTGAAGTTAAAATTGTGCCTACACAATAAGCATTTTGGTCTAAATTTGTGATTCAGTGTTTATCAAAGATAGTTCTTGACTTGTATCTGAAATATTCTGGGTACTTTTTACCTAAAAATTTATTGAATGAAAGATTCCTTAAATTCTATACTGCTTTACAATTTTCAAAGTTTCACACACACAATTTCATGTAATTTCATAAAAAACCTCTTTTTTTTCTATCCCTATGTTGCCCCTTCCCCCTTCCCTTATACTGGTGATCACTAGTTTGTCTTCTGTATCTGTGAGTCTGCTTCTTTTTTGTTTTATTCACTAGTTTATTTTTTAGATTCCACATATAAGTGATATCATAGGATATTTGTCTTTCTGTCTGGCCTACTTCACTTAGTATTATAATCTCTAGGGGTCCATCCATGTTGCTGCAAATGGTATTACTTCATGCCTTTTTATGGCCAAGTAGTATTCCATTGGGTATATATAGCACATCTTCTTTTATCCACTCATCTGTTCGACACTTAGGTTGCTTCCATGTCTTGGCTATTGTAAATAATGCTGCTATGAACATGGGGGTGCATCTTTTTGAATTAGTGTTTTCATTTTTTTCCCTTATATATACCAAGGAGTGGAACTGCTGGGAATTGTGGTAGTTCTATTTTTCAGTTTTTCTAGAAATCTCCATACTGTTTTCCACAATGGCTGCACCAATTTACATTCCCACCAACTGTGTACAAGGGTTCCCTTCTCTCCACATCCCTACCAACTTTGTTATTTGTGGACTTGTTGGTAGCCATTTTGGCAGGTGAGGTGATATCTCATGGTTTTAATTAGCATTTCCCTGATATTTAGTGATGCTGAGCATATTTTCATGTGCTTGTTGGCCATCTGCATTTTCTCTTCAGAGAAAATGTCTATTTGTTTCTTCTGCCCATTTTTTCACTGTTTTTTTTTTTTTATGTTTAGTTGTATGAGCTGCTTGTATATGTTGAACCACTTGTTCCTGAAACACTCTGAGTACTTTTTAAATAGCAGATTCCTGGGCTTCAACCAAGAACTACTGATGCAGAATTTCTGAATGTGAAGCTCAGGAGTCTGTATTTGAAATAAATGTTCACTGCAGGATCCTTTGTCTTTTCCAAGGGAATCCTTTGCTCTGAATCTCTTCCCTCTCCTCAGGAACTTGCCATTGTTGACTATCCCTTCTCGCCCCTCAGACTGATGACAGCATGTGAGGCACATAAAACTTGAGAATCCTTATTGAGACCTGGGTTCAATCCCTAGGTTGAAAAGATCCCCTGGAGAAGGAAACAGTTACCCACTCCAGTAGTCTTGCCTAGGAAATCTCATGGCCAGAGGAACCTGGTGGGCTACAGTCCACTGGGGTCACAGAGAGTCGGACAAGACTGAGCAACTATCAACTATAAAATAAATAGTATTATTATTTTTTTTGCTTCCATAATCCTTAGGACACCTTACACTAGTAATATCTCTTCTACATTCAGTCCTGTTCTACTTCATAAACCTAACATATAAAGAAGCAAAATCTATATTAAGAAATCTATCAATATCAAATGTTGAAGTGAATGGGGGAGGCGCAAGAAGTTGCAAGTACTGCTGACTGGAGTTAAATGGGTATAACTACTTTCAAAACTGTATGACATTTTTATGACCCTAACAATTCCCATGGGAGTTCAATAACTCCAGGTTAAACATGTCTACGCTAGAGAAATGTGACCATACACTCAACATGAGAAGTGCACAGGTACATGAAAAGCAGCATCGCTTATATGAGTCAAAAATCTGAAACAATTTAAATGTTATTAACAGTTTAAATGATGAATTGTAGGATATACTAGATAATGACATATCACTTAGGAATAAAAATGCACAAAGTAAAGCTGTATAATGAATCACACAAATATAACTTCAAAATCAGATCCATATCACAAGATACTACATGCAGAATGAGTTAATTCTTGAATTCCAAAAGAAGGAAATGCTAAATCACAGTATTTAGGGACACAAGCCTAAGTAGTAGAATTGTAAAACAAAGAATGTTATCACAAAAGTCATAATACAATTATATGTACAATTTAGATCTTCAGGGAAAAGATCTCAAGAACCATAAAGATACTGGTACTTTGTATCTACTATTTGGGGCTTGAGCCAGAATAGTAGGCTCAGCCCTAAGCTTATTAATTGGCACCAAGTTAGGTCAACCTAGGCCCTAACTGAGTAATTAAAGCTTTAAATAATGCGTTGATTAGAAAAAAAAAAAAACTATGCTCATAGCTTTACTATCTGCTCGTACTTACTGTAATTAGTTCAGAGTCCAAGAGCATGGATTTAGCGACCTTTCTCAAGCCTATTGAACTCTTTCAAAAACCCTAAGCTGTTTTGCTGTCATTTATTTATTTATCTGGCTATTTATTTATCCTTGGGCTTTTAGAAATAAGAGGACCATTGACTATCCAGTATGATCCCTCTAGTTTGCAGTCAGAGGAATTAAAATAAAATTGGCTTGCCCAAGGTCAAACAGGAACTCTGTGGAAAAGCAAGACCTCTGACAGCAGTGACTTGCAGCTACTGTAAAGACCTATTGATACTGACAGCTTAACATCCTTCCCCTGATATCCATTCCTTCTCCATAGTAATAAAGTTTTTATCTAAGAACATGGCCACTCACATAGAAAGTGAATTTTCCAACCTCCCTTACGGTTAGATGTGACCATATGATGCAGTTCTGGACAAAAGTAATTACACGGAGATGTCCTATCTGTGGCTGCTTCTAAGAACTTCCTGCATAAGACAACTTTGACTTTCTTTGTTCTCATTCTTCTCTGCTCCCTAGTACTTTTTACCTACAAAGATACAGGAAGGAAGCATAATGAGCTGGAGGAAGACTAAGTTCCTGAGGACCTCATGGAGCAGAGTTGCCCAATCAAGCCAGGCCTGCCTGGCAGTGGAATTTTATGTAGAAATGAAGTTCTGTAGCATTTGTCACACTGGTCCCTGGGTTTCCTATTACTTGCAGTCAACCTATTCCTTCTTGATAAGACACTAAATATATGTTTATGAAATTAAATCAGCTAATTTTTTGGCACATGGGACTATGTTCTGTCTACCATGTCACAAGACACTTTTTCCACTCTAGCTCCTAAAATCCCTGTTATGTCACTTTTGGGTTTTGAACATGTGCTGTGGTTCTGTTGTCAGCATTGGATATAGAAAGGATAAGATTCTTTAATTTAAAAAGATGGTCCAAACCTTGTTTCCAACTCATAAATAACTTCATTGTGGACATGGAGGGTATACTGCTGATTCAGAGATAGGAGCTACATAACTCAGATTCAGAAAGTTCCACTGATATCTCCTCAGATATTGTTTTCAATAAAAGTTGTTCCAAGTGAAAATGCATTTTAGAGGCTGCAGCAGTGATGTATCATACGTTTGTCTTCCAGGGAAATGGGGAGGTTGTTCGTTTCTTATATGCTTTAAGTTTTTAGGAGTAAAAATGCAATATAAATGTAAAGTGTTATCAGGATCACTACAAAGTGAAACATGAAGAATGAATGCACATAAACATCTCTCTCGGGCATTGTTGAGTAAATTCAGGCTGAAGAGCAAACCTCAATTGTATAAACTATAAACATATTCAAGGATCCTGATGAAAGCTAAGCGACTGGAGAAATACGAGGTACAGCATCAAACAGGGGGACTTCGCAGTTTGGAGACACTGGGTGGTCTCCCAATTTTGGACTCTTTGAGTTTCTTGGACTTCCCTGCAAGACAGCTGGATGTCCCGGTTGAGACAAAGCTCACAATGAGATACAGAAATGCGTGTAGGACAGAGATGTGTTTCAAGCACCTTGCACCTCAGCTGCTAGTCACCCTGGCCAAGGATTGTGGGGTGATGAAGCTGGGTGAGCTGAGGATGTTGCAGAGAACCAATGCTCAGTGAACCAGCAGCAGGTGTTGTGAGAAGCTGCCTGATGGCCGACTGTCAACAGGACCTTTCAAAAGCAATGGGGTCTAGAAGAAGACCTGGCTGAACCTGTCAAGCAGGAAGGGGAGACCAACAGGACAGGAAAGCAGGATGGTATGGTGCTGCTGGCCTTCATTCCCAATGCTGCTATGGGAATGACCCCTGCTGTCTGAAAAGGGTCTGACCCAGATGCATGTAGCCATCCTTTGGAGCTTGAAACCTAACTAAAGTCACCAGGCCTCTCATCTTTGCTGAGTCACACCCTGCTCCAAAGGCAAGGCCCGTTGATATTCCATCCTCTTCTCCAAAACCCACTGTGCCTTTCCATCCCTCATGCCTGACCTCAGCTTTCTTTTCTCCAAAGCCATTCCTCTGGGCTCTTGATATATTCCACTAAAGGTTTAAACTCTGAATTGTGTATTTCCTCTATCTTCCACATTAACAAGAACTCCTGTGTCCAGTGAGTCCACTGGTCAGTTCAAAAGCATCCAGTGCCACTAGGTCGCCCAGGAAGATCTGCATCTACCTCTATTTCTAGGGCTATTTTATCCACTAGAAAAATCTCTTGCCAGCTAGATATGCCCATTCCTGTCAGTTGCCTGGATAGTTAAATCCCCACATTTTTCTACCTCTTCAGCTCTGACGGAAGCTAAAATTCACAACTGCCTAGATTTTTGACATCTCAGTTTATTTTGTCCTTTTATCTGTTGTCCACTTTATTTCTGATGCAGTCTGTCTCCAGACCTATACTCTTAACTTGAAATCCCTAAGCTCTTGAACTTGAATCCAGTTTGCAACAGAGTTTACTTTTACCCAAACATCTCTAAGATTGACACATTTTAGTGGAGAGAACATTATGTAGAGGCTGATGCCATAAATACATCTTCATGTTAAATAAAGTGTCTCATAATCTGATCTCTTCACAAGAAACTTTTTTACATCAAATCTCAATGGAAAGAACAATTATGAATGTTTCTGATTTCAGGACCCCAAATGAGAAAGAGCCTCAAACCCTGCCAAGGTTACTGAAACTCCAAAAGATCCCAAATGGGAACCCTGAAGGTTTTAGATATAATATGTGTTATCTTCCCGTGCTAAAGTAAACACAGTTGGTACTGGCATGGCTCTTAGAGCAGACTAGAGAATTCCTGAGCAACCAGTATCTACTACTGAAGATGTAGTCTCCAGGGACTTGCATAGCTATTGCTAAAGATCTTAGTTCAAATCTTTCTGTTATACTTGAATCTGTCTTGAATCCTGCTTACATGACCGAGATTCCAGTCTGTCTCAGAGATCATTCTTAAATTAGATCAGTCATTAATTTATTTGGCCATTAACTTGAGGCTGTCACACCTTGTAGGTTGCTCACATGTAGGACTTAACCAAAATCTGCCAGCTCATAGGAGAGAGGAGCAAAAGCCAAAGAGGCAGTAGAGAAGTTAGTTCACTATGACTATGTCAGCAACAAGTCATGTTCGATCAAGCTACCACAGAGAATGAGATGTAAAGGGAAGTAGATTTGAGATACTAATAATTCTAATCACTTAAAATTGAGACTTAAAAGCTAGGGAAAGCCAAATGAAAATCACCAAGGGGGTTTACTGATTAAATCTTTTTAAATGGTACTTAATTCTATTTTTTAATAGCAGTGACTTTGATAGCTCATCAGAATTATCTGTGAGATTTTTTAAGAATACAAGTTGATGGCTTACATCCAACCCTTAGGGGGAATTTCTTCCATTAGGTCAAGCTCAGAGGTTTGGAGTCAAGTTCTGTGGGGCCAGTGTGGTAGAGTACTAAGATGACAGGGATTGGAATCAGACATATCTGCCTTTGGACAACAGGTTGGTTATCTATTACATGATGTGATCTTGGACAAGTCATTAGATTTCAATAAACTTTAAATACATCATCTGTACAATTACAAATATTACTACCTACTTTATAGGACAAAGAAGAGACACAGCAGCTTAAAGAAAACAGAAGTATATTTCTCTCTCCTGTTTATTTCTATGCCCATCCAAGGCTGATGGAGCAGTTCTGAGCCACAAAACTATTTAAGAACCCAGATACTGGAAGCATTTTCTAATGTTCACTGGACCACTGTTTCTTAACTTGAGTGATACTGACATATAGGGCAGGGGTAATGAGGGGCCATCCTGTGCCTTGGAGGATGTTTAGTCCCTTCTGGCCTCTACCTACTAAATGCCAGGAGCCAATCATCCTTCAGTTGTGATACCCAAAGGTGTCCCTAGATATTGCCAAATGTCCCCTTGAAAGCAAACTATCTCTGACTGAAAAATATTGCATGAGAGTAATGTCTCTGGTCATGCCTGGTTGAAGCCATGAATCTGTGTTCTGGCACAAAGGAAAGGAAAAGAGAACTCAGGCAAAAATGCACACTGTTTCAATAGAGGCCATTAAATATTGTTATTAGATGCGATATAATATATAGAGGAAGAAGGGGAGAAGAAATTTTGGTAGGTGGCAGGGGTGACTAGCAGACTGCTCCAGGTATATAACGAAACTAATAGTACTGTGCTACTCTCCGTCCTTCATAGCTATCGTGCCTTTTAAGGAGGCCACATATTAAATTACCCTGACTCACCAATATTTTATGCATCAAGTGTTTACTAAAATAGCACAGAAACTTATAGAAGAGCTGTGAGTAACTAGATAAGGCACTGATTTTCAATTCACTTCTTCTTTAGAAGGAAAATATTAGTTGTAGGTATAATGAATAAAAAAAAGAACATAAGAAGGAAAGAGAGACCAGGCCCAACCAATGAGGCAACCACAGTATAATTCAAGACTGAGAACATCTTTCATAATTATATTTTATGACTTCAATTTTCCCTAGATTATTTTCTTCAGTGTCATGCTGTATCTAAGTAATTTTAACCATACCATGCTCCAAAAACATTTAGCCTTTTCCTTGCAGATTCTATTGAAAATTGCTGATCAAATTGCCAATCTGCACTTAAACCACATTTACTTAAAATATATGTCAAGACACAGTTCATTATCTCTTGATTAAATCTGCAATGACTACTGTTATTTATATTTAAATTCCCCAAAGATAATTTTCCAATAAATGTACAGTATACAAGACATACTTGCATGGAAAAATAGCAAGTTCACTGGCTAGATATTTATAGAGGCTCTAAGATAGGAAACCTTCTCCATATTTCTATCCCAGCCCATCCCTCCCTGCTCCCATCTCTGCTAAACAGCAAAGTAATTCTAATTGGATGAATGGATGTACCTCAGTAACCTTCTACTATAATAAGTACTCGAGACTCTGCACTGACTGCTACCACTTTGAGTAATGTTAAAAACCAGCACAGTAATGTATTAACACAATGATAGCTTTTCACTGTTGCTGTTTCACAGTTGAAGAAATTAACTCATATAAGATTAGGTAGGGCACAGGCATGTAATGCCATGAAAGCAGCAACATGCATGTAATGCCAGTTTGCCTGGAGGATCTGTGGAAGATTTCCAGGAAAAGCAAAAGGGCACTGCTGACCCTGGAATCAGCACATACAATGACAGTGGAGTGACGGTCCAACACAACATATGCAATATGAAGGCAGTGGGTGTGGAGGAGTGGAAAGCTGAAATTCAGCCCATGTTCTGCTCACAATGGATTCTCCTTTAGGGCTGGATATGCCCAGCATGTGACACCTTTCTCCTAGTCTGTTAGACGAGGGAGCATGCAGTTTTCTTATTCAAACAAAAGCCTTGTGAAGGCTTCTGCATAATGTATTATATATAATGCATAATGCTCTAGAGGTATGCAACCATCTAATACATTTCAGGAATAGTTACTAAACTCGCAGAGTAGAGAGAGAGTGTGAGGAAGGAGGAGACAAAGCTGGCAAGGCAGTTTGCGGTCATATTTGAAGCACAGATTTTTTATCACACAGGTCAAGGGGTCCCATGGCGGGACTTTTAAACAGAATGTTAAAATGATGAGCTTTCCATCCTGGCTGTACTACTTTCTACTGCTAAGACTCTGCTCTAAAACAGGGAGGGTGATAGTATGCATTTCATAGGGTTTGGGGGGATAACAATGTGACGGTGTTTAAAACTGTTAAAAGCAGTGTCTGGAACTCAGTAAAGGCTCACAGAAATGGTAGCAAAATACATTTTTAGAATTTCTGAAGATGTGTTTGATGACAGTACAAAAGACAGATTAAAACTGTGTAAGGCCAGAGGCTGGGGCAATAGGCCAGGACAGAAGCAGTGATGAAGTAAGAGTAGTAAGTGTGGAGAAGCGAGAAAGTGGTCAGTGGGTTGGAGAGAGATTAAGAAACCTACATGAGTGAGTGACGTTAACAAACAATAGCCATCCGTGATTGAAAAACATTTTTGCATAATTGGTATACAGGACTTCCCTGGTGGCTCAGATGTTAAAGCATCGGTCTACAATGCGGGAGACCCAGGTTCAATCCCTGGGTTGGGAAGATCCCCTGGAGAAGGAAATGGCAATCCACTCCAGTACTATTGCCTGGAAAACCCCATGGACAGAGGAGCCTTATAGGCTACAGTCCATGGGGTCGCAGAGTTGGACATGACTGAGAGACTTCACTCACTCACTCATACAGAGCCAAACTGAACAAGGCCTTAAAAGTCACATTAAAGAGGTGGACATGCATCCTGAAGATCAGTATTTTCAAAAGTGTAGTTTTAAATAACCAGCATCAAAGATTAGCAGGGTCTTAAAATATAGATAACTAATAAGGACCCCTGGTAGCTCAGCTGGTAAGGAATCCGCCTGCAATGCAGGAGACCCTGGTGCAATTCCTGGGTTGGGAAGATCTGATGGAAAAGGGATAGTCTACGCACTCCAATATTCTTGGGCTTCCCTGGTGGCTCAGCTGATAAAGAATCTGCCTGCCATGCAAGAGACCCCGGTTTGATTCCTGAGTCAGGAAGATCCACTGGAGAAAGGATAGGCTACCCACTCCAGTATTCTTGGGCTTCCCTGGTGGCTTGGCTGGTAAAGAATCCACTTGCAAAGTGGGAGACTTGGGTTTGATCCCTGGGTTGGGAAGATCCCCCTGGAGAAGGGAAAGGCTACCCACCGCAGTATTCTGGCCTGGAGAATTCCATGGACTCTATAGTCCATGGGGTCACAAAGAGTAAGACACAACTGAGCCACTTTCACTTTTCACTAAGGACCTACTGTACAGCACAGAGAACTCTGCTCAATATTCTGTAATAGCCTATATGGAAAAAGAATCTAAGAAAAAATGAGTATATGTATAACTGATTCACTTTGCTGTGTACCTAAAACTAACACAATATTATCAACTGTACTGCAATAAAAATTAATTTTAAAAATCACCAGGTACTTAGCAAACATGCAGATACCTCAGTTTCACTCTAGGTCTTCAGAATTGGAGTCTTTGTTATGTTTCTGCTTATCAAAAAGCACCCACAAGTGGTCCCAAACCACAACAAAGCTTGACAATTAGGGGAGATATTCATGCTTCCTAAGCAAGGAGGTAATATTTTCATTTGTTTTAGAAAGGTTACTATGGTGACAGACTGAGGAGGGAAGAGAGTGAAGGATTGGAGGAATGCTGGAAAAATTAAGGGTAAAATCTGCCATTACCAGTATACTGCATTCCTAAAGACAGCCTCTAAGAGTCACACTGCCATTTCTAATGCAGAGTTATTCTGATTCTAATGATGGAACTTGATCCACAAAATTCACTGTGAACATTGGTGGAGTTTCTACAGCCTTTTTCTTAGGACATATGGGAATGCAAGGATGAAGCTATAGACACATACCATCCAAGCATGTTTTTATTTTTTCTGCAAATATGGGTCATCTTTCACTTGAAAAGAGCAAATAATTATGTTTGAAGCATCATCTGAGTTAGCCAGTAGGCATTCCATGCAAACATATGATGCCAACCACAATCAAAATACTTCCTAACCCTTTCCTGCCTCATACAGTTAAAAATGCTAATATTCACAAATATCTGTATCTCCTTTTAAGAACTAAACCAATTGTTCCTGGCCAATGTGACCAAGAGGAATTCCCAGAAAATTCTAGAGCTGCAGAAAGTTAAAGTTGTAGTTTTCAACCCTAAGGCAAATGGGGTCCCTGCTGTTTCCCTTGGTTTATCAGTCTGAGCCTTGCAGAGTTGTTAAGAGCCTCGTAGTCAGGAGACTTGATTTTGACTCCATGCTGTGACTTCAGGCAAGTCTCTCAAAATCTCCCAGTCTCAGTTTCTCATTTGTAAATTGCAGATAATTTTATAACAGAAAAATATTTGTAAACACTCAAAGTGGAATATCAATGACACCTCCCTTTTGTGGATTGCATGATATAATCCAGACAAAATGTCAGTGCTCAAAGTAATTATTAAACATAAATTAGTCTATAAGATTATTAAAATCTGTGTCTATATACTACCTAGCAGATGGATGGCATGAGGTAAGAATGCACTATTTAGTTGTTCTTATTACTGATCCAATTACTCCCAATAAGTATACTACTGGTAACAGTGACCATTAACACTACATGGGGCTTAGCTTCCTGTAGAGCATTGCATTTCTATAGACTTATCTTCCTGCCTTGAAAAGTGCTAGGAAGCCTTCAGCATTTGTCTAATATGCTTTCTTGTGATAGCTAACTCCATCGATGGATCCCCTGAACTATGAGACTTAGAGGGAAGGAAAAGAATATGCTGCTGTTTGATTTGGAACTTATTGAAAGTCTCCTGTGTTCCAGGTTCAGTGCAGAAGATACACATGGGTAGAGACACATTTGCTTCGCTAAAGGCACTCAGTCAAAAGCAAAGACAGACTTATGTGGGATCTGGGATCCATAGAAGATCAGGGGCATCAACCAACACTCTGAAATTGCAGGAAAAAAGGCTGCATTCATATGTATTCATTCATATTTAATATGAGTAAGGCCCTGTTTAGGAATCAGTGAACTAAAATGGACAGAAATGGGCAAATTTAATTGAGATGACTACTATATCTACTACTGTGGGCAAGAATCCCATAGAAAAAATGGAATAGTCCTCATAATCAACAAAAGAGTTTGAAAGTTTGAAATGCAGTACTTGGGTGCAACCTCAAAAATGACAGGATGATCTTGGGTTGTTTCCAAGGCAAGTCATTCAACATCACAGTAATTCAAGTCTATTTCCCATTAAGACCTACAAGACCTTCTAGAAGGCCAAAAGATGATGTTCTATTCACCACTGGGGATAGGAATGCAAAATAGGAAGTCAAGAGATACCACTAGTAACAGGCAAATTTGGCCTTGGAGAACAAAATGAAGCTGGGCAAAAGCTAATTTAATTCCATGAAGAGAACACACTGGTCATAGCAAACACCCTTTTTCAACAACACAAGAGATAACTTTACATGTGGACATCACCAGATGGTCAATACCAGAATCAAATTGAGTACATTCTTTGTAGCTGAAGATAGAGAAGCTGTATACAGTGAGCCAAAAAAAAAAAAAAAAAGACCTGGAGCTGACTGTGACTCAGATCATCAGCTTCTCATAGCAAAATTCAGGCTTAAACTAAAGAAAGTTGGGAAAATCACTAGGCCAGCCAGGTATGACTTAAAATCAAATCCCCTATGAATATGTAGTGGAGGGGTCAAATAGATTCAAGGGATTAGAACTTGTAAACAGTGTGCTTGAAGAACTGGATGGAGGTCTGTAATATTGTACAGGAGGCAGCCAACAAAACCATCCCAAAGAGAAAGAAAAAGAGGAATGCAAAGTGGTTATCTGAGGAGTCTTTGCAAATAGCTGAAGAAAAAAGAGAAGTGAAAAACAAAGAAGAAAGGGAAAGTCACATACAATTAAATGCAGAGTTCCAAAGAATAGAAAGGAGAAACAAGAAGACCTTATTCAATGAATGTAAAAATATAGGAGCATCACAGAAGGGAAAGACTAGAGATCTCTTCATGAAAATTGGAAATATCAAGGGAACATTTCACCCAAAAATGGGCACAAAAAGGACAGAAATGATAGAGACCTAGTAGACGCAGAAGAGACCAAGAAGAGATAGAATACATGGAAGAACTGTACCAAAAAAAAAAAAAAATCTTAATGAACTGGATAACTGCAATGGTGTCATCCGTCACCCTGAGCCAGACATTCTGGAGTGTGAAGTCAAGTAGGCCTTAGAAAGCACTGCTGCCAATAAAGTTAGTGGTTAAGATGGAATTCCAGTAGAGATATTTAAAACCCTAAAAACTGATGTCATCAAGGTATTACATTCAATATGTCAGTAAATCTGGAAGACTCAGCAGTGGCCACAAGACTGGAAATGATCAATCTTGATCCCATTTCCCAAGAAGGGTAGTACTAAAGAATGTGCTGAACACTGAACAGCTGCACTCATCTCCCATGATAGTAAGGTCATGCTTAAAATCTTGCATGCTAGGCTTCAGCATTATGAGAACCAAGAACTTCCAGATGTTCAAGCTGGGTTTGGAAAAGGAAGAAGAACCAGAGATCAAATTACCAACATTCACTGGATCATAGAGAAAGCAAGGGAATTCTAGAAAAAAAACCAACTATCTCTGTTTCATCGACTATGCTAAAAGCCTTTGACTGTGAGGATCATAACCAGCTGTGAAAATCTCATAAAGAGAGGGGAGTATCAGACCATCTTACCTGTCTCCTGAGAAACCTGTATGGGGATTAAAAGCAACAGTTAGAACCCTGTATGGAACAACTGATTAGTTTGGGATTGAGAAGGTAGTACGACAGGGCTGTCTGTTGTCATTCTCTTTATTTAACCTATATTCTAAGTACATCATGATAAATGCCAGGCTGGATGAGCTACAAGCTGGAATTAAGATAGGTGGGAGAAGCATTAACAACCTCAGAAATGTGGATGATACCACTCGAATGGCAGAAAGTGAATAGGAACTAAAGAGCCTCTTTATGAGGGTAAAGGAGGCAAGTGAAAGAGCCAGCTTGAAACTAAATATTAAAAAAAAAAACCCACTAAGATTATGGCATCCAGCCCCATTACTTCACAGAAAATGGAAGGGGAATAGGTGGAAGTAGTGACAGATTTCCTCTTTTGGGGCTCTAACATCACTACGGATGGTGACTGCAGCCATGAAATCAGAAGATGATTGCTTCTGGGCAGGAAAGCGATGACAAACCTAGACAGTGTGTTGAAAAGCAGAGGCATTACTCTGCCAACAAAGGTCCGTATAGTCAAGGCTATGGTCTTTGCAATGGTTGCATACAGTTTTGAGAGCAGGACCATAAAGAAGGCAGAGTATCAAAGAATTGATGCCTTCAAACTGTGGTGCTGGGGAAGATTCCCGAGATTCCCTTAGACAGCAAGATCAAACCAGTCAATTGTAAGGGAGATCAATGCTAAATACTCATTGCAAGGACTGATGCTGAAGCTCCAGTATCTTGGTCATCTGATGCAAATAGCCAACTCATTGGAAAAGTCCGTGATGCTGGAAAAGATTGTGGGCAGAAGGAGAAGAGGGTGACAGAGGATGAGATGGCTAGATGGCATCACAATGCAACAGACATGAACTCGGGCAAACTCCAGGAGATGGTGAGGGACAGGAAAGCCTGGTGTGCTGCAGTCCATGGAGTTGCCAAGAGTCTGACACAACTGGGCTACTGAACAACAAGACCCTGTTTAAGTGATTTATATTAACTCATTTCAAACTGACAAAAACTCTACCGAGTGTTTCCTATTCTCATCATGCACATATTGCAGATGAGAGACCTGAAGCACAGAGAGGTTAAGTAACTTTTCCAAGATCACACAGTCACAAAATGGCAGCGTTTTGATTCAAACTCAAGCAGTATCTCCAGAGTCTATATGCATAAACGATTGCTCTATGCTGCTACTTGTCCGATGGCTTGAATCTAGAGCTTTGACTAGGTGTTTTAAAGTTTACCTGATACAAAATGAGGTTAAGAACTCAGCCCTGGGAAAAGAAAACACAGAAACTGGTAAGTACAGCAACGTGACACACTCTATTATAAAGATTTATGGCAGGTGCTGGGTGAGAGAACACAGGTAGAAAATACCCAAGTATCACTGAATGATTTTGTCCTTGTGGTTTAGATAACAGGGCAGTGCAAACATGGCTGTCATTTGATCCTGATTTTCTAAATGTAAGTGATGTTCCCAGACCATTGTGGTGTTAGTTTTTTAACACTGGAATGGCTAGAATCGGGACACCTGTGGTATTAGAGACTAAAGTGGGCTATCAAATCACATGATCATCTTTTGTCTCAGGTTTAACCCTGACAGCAGGCCAAGAAGCCTCTCATAACCCAGGGTCTCGGCACATGCCAACCCCTTATTATTTACGGTCGTTGCTGCATCAGACATTTTCATCAGTGTATATTTATGCTGTCCTTGCATTCTACACAACTGCTTCAAATTTCCACATTTCGGGTGTAAAGAATCCCCAAATACAAAACTAAGGTAAAGGTGTTTGCAAGGATTTTGTCACTTAATTATGATGCTGACCCCAAATCAGGGTATAGTTTACATTCCAAATTAGCCTTTGTCATGTGTGAAACTGTAGCCTTATATGGATACAGTTATATTAATATATCAAATGAACATAAATATACCCAGATTCTTAAATTTGGTAGCTCAGTGAAATAATTGTGTGTTCATGAAAGAACAGAAAGATTAACCTATTTCCAACTGAAATCAATAAATGAGTAGATATCACTATGAACTTGGAAATTTTTGTCTATTTGTCATTCTTAGATCTTACTTGGTAATAAATAATTTCAAAGGCTGTGTTACAAAGTGCAGAGAGTTATCACTTTTAAAACACATATCCTACAAGAACTTACTTTATAGCATAGGGAACTCTGCTTGATATTCTGCAATATCCTAAATGGGAAAAAATTTGAAAAAGAATAGATACATGTGTCTGTATAACTGCATGACTGTGCTGTACACCTGAAACTAGCACACCACTGCTAATCAATGTACTCCTATATAAAATAAAATTATAAATAAATAAAAATACCTCAAATACTTAAAACCAAAAAAAAAAAAAGAGTAGAGAGAGTTTGGTAGACACCTCAGTCTAGAAATATGTTATCAAATAGAATGTTTAGGCTTAGGATTAATACAGGTCTTATATTCTGGGACTTCCCTATAACTCAGATGGTAAAAAAACTGCCTGCAATGCAGAAACTGGGTTCAATCCCTCTGTCAGGAAGATCCCCTGGAGAAGGAAATGGCATGGAGAATTCCATGGACAGCAGAGCCTGGTGGGCTACAGTCCATGGGGTTTCAAAGACTCAGACAAGACTGTGCAACTAACACATATATTCTGGCATACAGTTCACTCATTCAAAAAAGGCATATCCTAAGTATCTCATGTTTAGGGAATTAAGAATAGAGAAGACCCTGTAAGTCTCAGACACTCACAATCAAGATGTCCTGGCAAGAAGCAGTTAAACTAAAACACTTCAAGACTCAGCTAATAAGGCATGTGATTAAATGTAGCAAGCAAGTGTAAGAGCCACAAATGAGTGATCTGGGTTTTCAGAGAGTGTGAAAGTATTCAAGAAACACTGAGCAGAAGAGGTAGAATTTGACTCAACACTGATAAGAGGTGGGATCCAGACATGGAGAGAGCACAGGGGCAAATTATTAATATATTATAAGTGTGGGGTCAAGGCACAGAGCTGCCCCTGTGTTCTCAGTTGGCCCTTTCACAAAAAACCATGGCTAGATGCAGGCATCCAACAAGAACCACCCTGAACTCTTACATAATAATTACTATGTGCAAAGCATTTTTCAAGGTACTTTATATGCATGAACTCCCTGAATTTGAATGTTCTGATGAGGTTTTCCCCACTTTACTGATTAAGAAACTGATACACATATAGGGTTAGTACTTGTCCAACTCACAACTAGAAGCTGGTGGAGGCGGGAAGGGAGCCCATGTAGTTTGTGCTCCTAACCATGACCCTGGTACCTCTCAAACATTTTCATCTTAGGATCTCTTATAGTCTTAAAAATTACTGCACATGCCAAAGACCTCTTGTAATCGTGAGTTATACCTATCAAAAAGTTCTGTATAAATAACTAAAATCAATTTTAAAAGGTTAATGTATTTGTGTATTAATTCATTTAACTAACAGACTGTAAGAGTTGAGAACAGATTCTTGGTTATCAGGAGCTATGGTAGGGGATGGGCGAGTGTGGCTAATAAGGGGCCATAACCTCCCAAGGATGGAATTGTTCCCTCTGTTCTTGATTGGATCAAGGTCAATACCTGGCTGTGCTATAGTATTGCAGTTTTACAAAATGTTGCCCTTGGGGTAAACTTGGCAAAGAATAAATGTGATCTCTCTTTATTATTTCTTACCACTGCACGTGAATCAATAATAAATTATTTAAAAACAAAAAAGATTAATTAATAGAGCAATACTAAAACCATTATATACAAACACAACATTTTTTATGGAATAATTCCATTTTCCAGAAATACACATGTGAGGAGGGTAACAGGGCTTTAGAGTATTAGAAATCTCATGAAGGGTGGACTTCCATATCTGCTTCTGCATTTAGCCCATTGCAAAATCACCTGTTGTGTAGCCTTTGAAAGAGTCCACTATATACTCATGAAAGAAAGAGGATGCCAGACTTAGAGAATAAATATATGGACCCCAAGGGGGAAATGTAGGGGGTGAGTTGAAACAGGAGATAAGGATTGACATATATACACAACTATGCATAAAATAGATAACCTACTTTATAGCACAGGGAACTCTCCTCAGTGCTCCATGGTGATCTAAATAAGGAAATCCAAAATAAAAAGGGGATATATGTACTGGGTTGGCAAACCCAAATATATGTATAACTAACTGATTCACTTTGTGATAAAACAGAAAGTAATGACATTGTAAAACAACTATATTTCAATAAAAATAAATAAATACATTTTTTTAAAAAGAGAATGTAAAAGGCAAAAACTATTTCAGTGTTATGAAAAATTTCTACTTCACTGATACACTAAAAAGACCTCAGGGGCTCCCAGGGGTCCCTTGGCTACATTTGAAAATTGATGCCCTATGATATCCTGTCTCTTTACTTTGAATGTTTAATGCTGGCATCATATTAATTGTGCTAAGATATCAGTTTCAGCTCCAAGGCAATTATTCCTACATCCCTCCCCAAATTGGCAGTGAGATGCTTGAATCCAGAACTTGTTTGGCAACCTCAAGGATCTAAAATCTCCCCAATGAGCACAGAGTGAGCAAAAACAAACTGTTCCCACTGCTGCAATGTGCTTGCTCCCTCTCTGCCGAAGACTGCTGGCTGCCTGACTTCAAAGGGAACACTGTGTGAGGAGACCATCTGCGGGGAGAAGATAGCAAGGTGACGGAGACAACCATCGACTTGAAATCTTTGTGTAAAATGAACAGATGCTTGGGCACTGGGATGTGGTGTCAGTGGAAGGGAGAAAAGAAAAAGCCCCACAGCTGGCAGGGATGCTCCACAGCCCCACAGGGCTCTCTCCCGCTGCCCTTGACCTCAGTTCTCTGGCACCATGCCAGGGGGCCAGGGTGAAGAGAGAACTTGGAACTTCAAGATTAGCATGTTGATCTGATCTAACCCTCACTTAGATATAAGCCATGGAGTCCAAGTCACAAATATTAATAGATGTTCACACCTAAGCTGAGGAAGTTGTTCTTCGACTTTGGCAGATTCCAACAGCAGGGGACTGAAATTGAATGATGGCTTGAAGGGGCTTAGTGAGCAGACCAGATTTGAAATAAAACTGGATAAAGTGAACACGAAACTCTGTATGTTAAACATTGAACAGAGCTACTGGGAACAATTCCAACAAGTTGTGTAAGAAATTTGAAGATGTGAGGAAGGCATTCTTGAAAGTCTAACTTTGGGGATAGAATTAAATGAAGACAGAGAAGAATGAGTTCTGCCTTTGCCCTTTACAGTCCGAACAATTTCCCAAATTGATTTTATCTTTCTGAAACAGATATATCTATACTTGTGGATTTTTGTTTAACCTAGTATCAGCCTTGTTGGGGGGTGTAATATCTGCCAGGCACATTGTGATGTACTATGTTATGTTATCTCAACTTTTCATAAAATCCCAGAACAGCAATCTCATTATCCCTATTCTGTGGCTTCAAGAATGGAGGCTCAGAGCTATTATCTGCCTTGACGTAGATCACACAGGGTGAAGGGAGAGGAACTGAGATTCCACATTCAAGCCAGGTTTCTAAGCTCCAAAGCCACAGTCTCATGTGCCTACCTCCTCATTTCTATGCATTTGATTCTCAAGTGGGTTTTATGAAACTATGTTAATTTATGCCCCTTCTTGGTTGTAAAGTTATAGACTATGACTGGCAAAATAACATTCTTAGGCATTTTTAATGCCTTATGATCTCAGATTTGACCTAGGTTTATTTAAACTTCCCAGTGTTTATCCACAGGGGTTCTTCAACAGCATTGGGGGAAGGCCTGGCAAACAGAATTCACCAAAGATAATCATTGCCAGAAACTTCTAAACATGCAAATGACAGTCACTCTGCCTAGTTTTCTAAGCCAGTCTAGGGATTAACATGGTTAGGAGAAGTATATCCCTCAAAGGAAGATACTGCCAGGACCTGGGCAATGTGGGAGTTTCCCAGGCTGCCATAAGAAGGTACTACCACCAACTAGGTGGTTCAAAATAATAGATAGTCATTCTCTCATAGGTTTGAGAGAAGGCTTTAGGGAAGTATTCCTGCCTTTTCCTAGTTTTCATGGTTGCCACCAGTCAATCTGGCCTTCCTTGGCTTGCAGAACTCCCATCTCTGCCTTAGTTGTCACACAAATAACTTTCCTCCTGTGTGTGTGTGTATTTGTGTGTGTATGTGTGTGTGTGTGTGTGTGTGTGTGTTCAAATTTCCCTCTTCTTATAAGGATACCAGTCTCCCAACTAGAACCACCCTAATCTTTGACCACCTGATGCAAAGCGCTGACTCATTGGAAAAGATCCTAATGCTGGGAAAAATTGAAGGCAAGAGGAGAAAAGGACAACGGAGGATGAGATGGCTGGATGGTATCACTGATTCAGTGGACATGAGTTTGAGCAAACTCTGGGAGATAGTGAAGGACTGGGAAGCCTGGCATGCTACAGTCCATGGGCTCTCAAAGAGTGGGACATGACTTAGCAACTAAACAACAAAACAATCCAGTATGACCTCACTTTAACTTATTATATCTGCAACAATCTTATTGCCAAATAAGGTCCTATTCTGAGGTTCCAAGTGAATGAATTTTTGAAGGATGCTATTCAATCCACCACAAGCAGTTAGTTCATATGAATAAGAGAAGAGTCTCAAGTTCGAGATTTGTATAGCATTTGTTTTGTTTTGTTTTGGAAGGCCAAGGAGTGGGCTCAAAGACTCTTACTGCCATTTCCCACATATCTTTGGCCACAGAGGAAACTAGTTGCTTAGTAGGCACCTGGATCAATTTCTGTCACATTAAGATCATCACCCTGCAAACACTGTTTTCTTCTTGGGTACATGCCTTTATCTGAAACAGTTTGATTTTTGGCTCATTGTTTTCTCTCTCCACACTAGACTGTAAGTCCTCTAAAGGCAAGGAAACTATCACTCAAATTCCCACTATAAACCTAGTACCTGGCATGTAGGTATCCAGTAAATGTTTGGTGGATGATTGGGTGAATATGTAGATGAATTCTGGGTATCAGTGGCTGAATTTGAATAGGGTTTTTGCCTATGCTGTTTATTCTACCTCCATTCATTCATTCATTGAACATGTACTAAGTGCATACTAGTTGCCAGACACTATATTCAGCATTGAGGATACAACTGCAAACAAAAGCAGCTTGTAGTCTCAGACCTCCTAGAATTTTAAACAAGAAATCTTCAAGCCACCTACAATAGAGCAAGAAGTATGCTTCAGTGCCATGGGTCTATACATAATAACAAGTTGGTGCCATGGATCCATACATAATCACAAGTCTTAGTCCTGTTCCTTCTACTGCTTACAGACAACCTTTGTATGCCAGACTAAAATCAGAGTTAAAAGTTATATTTTATGAAATCATGTCTCCATTTAGAAAGCATAAAGGAAAATACAGTCTTTATTAGTTGGTGAAAATGAGACTGTTACTGAATTAGTTGCAGTGTTGTCCTGAAACTTCCATAAGGGCAGCTGGCTTCCATTGAAGGGAAGGGAAGGGGTAGGATTCTGGGCAAGAGCCTTGGTAACAGGACTAAGAGTCAAAATTTTGACCATGCAGAAGGGAAAAGGGTAGATATTTCAGGACAAGTCTGACTTGAGCTTTGGGATAAAAACCATACTGAGAAATAAACTTGAGTAAATCAATACAGTGAGTTTACCTTGACTGGGACAATTGATATTCAAAAAGGCATTTATTATTCCACAGAGATTCCATAATGGCTTTCTGGATAGAGCAATGAGACAATCAAGATCCTCAATGATCCTGACTCCCCAGAATATTAGGCTGAATAAAATCAACAAGATAAACTCTAAGAAAAATAAATCAAAGCCTTACCTTTAGATGGCTGGTATGAAATAGATTTTGGTAAATTACAATATGGCAGAATGGGGGAGACTCCTTGCCTGACAGTAGACTTCCTGAAAAATACCAGAGATGTTATGTGATCACAGGGTCAATCAGAACATCCAGTAATGTTCTGTTTAAATTCAGTGTGAACATCCACACCAATGGAAAATAAAGTCCCAGATTACCCAACTAATAATCTCACTGCTCTTGGGAGTAGTAAGGTCACAGTTACAATACTGTGGCTAAATCAGAGTGCTGCCTTTTAGGACAGGCATATACATATTGTAAGGTTTCCCAGGAGGTGCTAGTTGTAAAGAATCTACCTGTCAATGCAGGAGATGTAAGAGATGCAGGTTCGATTCCTGGGTAAGGAAGATCCCCTGGAAAAGGGCATGGCAGCCCACTCCAGTATTGCTTGGAGAGTCCCATGGCAGAGGAGCCTGACTGACTATAGTCCATGTGCTTGCAAAGAGTCTGATACGACTGAATGATTAAGGATGCACATATGCATATTGCAGTTCACTTAAATGAGAAAAACTAGGATCCTATTGCAAGGGAGCAAAATTTGCCAGCCCAACTTGGGTCTCTTTAGCCTGAGCATTGTTTTAGACTGTGACCTCCCCTCTAACTGCCTGAAGAGTGTAGACAGAGGGCCTGTTCCAGGAAGGGAGCTGTCACCACAAACAACTCTCATATGAACTATATGAACTCCAGTTGGTTCAGAAGGAACCAATGCTGCCTCATTTTAGAATTTTATTCTCCAGAAATGTCAAAAAACAAATTTCTATTATTTAAGCCATCCAATTTGTAATGTTATATGCTAACCCTAACAAACTAATACATGCAGAAATATTTAATTTAGGAACAAATCTAACTAATCACTATAATATTTCATAAAAATCCACAGAGCTAATGTTGGATAAGATAAAGTGATAGAGTCTAAGAAAAAAATTTAGTCTTTCAGATGCTTACATGACATTCCAGTCAAAGGCAACATGTCAACGATGAAGTATTGACCTCTAACCTCAGATTCAGCATGGCTTACAGCAAAAAGCAGGATACACTTTGGGGTGTGACCAATCTGGGCCCCAATCCAATACTAACTGTATCACCATGGGAAGGTTACTGAACTTCTATGGGCCTCCATTTTCTTCCTTGTAATGTAAGGATAATAATACATACTTCAATGTAGTTTTTTTTTTTTCCTTCAAGGTAGAAGTCATCACGAATTTATTATTTACACAGTGGTTAAGGACACAAATAAAATGGTGATACAAACTTTCACTTGAGAGACTGGCCACAATACACAGGTGGATACAGACATTCCAACTACATTACCGACAAGTCATGGTGGGGAGTTAAATACGGTGGAGGCAGTGGGGAGAGGGCAGGGATGACAACTGTCCACAACCATACTGCCGAGGACTTGGGGTTGGTGTAAGGATTGTTTTAAATGGAAGGTATAACTTTTAGATTTATATTCAGCATAAAATTTGGAAAAGTATTACTGAATTTTAGTTACTGAATTTTGGAAGAGGGGCTTTTATAATATGGTTTTGATCAGCACACATTAACTAGAAGGGCAAGAGTCATCAGGTTAAGATGAACTTTTGTTTACCCAGAGTTAGCTTGAGGAAACAGGAAATGGTTGCTGCTTTTTGCACCCTTTCTTTAACCATGAATTAAATATTCTTTGTAATTCAAGTAAGACAAACATCTCCAATATGTTGGATCAAGTGTCTGTGTAAGTGTGTGGAAATATGTGGGTATATATAGAGTATGAATGTAGCTATCCTGAGTTCCAGTAAGTCTCTGTTATTCATCACAAGTTTTGGGCAAGTCACTTGACTTTTTAACTTAAAAAGGTCTCAATTTTCTCAACAATAGAATTAACTGATCTAATTATTAACAGTTATCTAAATATTTCTCAGATTCCTTCTTTTCTTAAACATTCCATGATGATAAGACTTAGATGAATATGGTGTCTTGAAATGACAATATTCTAGTTTTTTTAATCCAGATGAGAATTGCCATTTTAAAGACATAGTACTGTATTTTTACCGTCACTTCTTCTTTCTCTAGAAATGGTAGTACGGATTCACCTTTAAAAGATGGTAACCCCTTTGTTCTGGGGTTGCAGGGAAAGTTGATGTTCCTTTTAGTTTTACAAGTCTAGGCTCGATACAGGGTGCAGGATGCTTGGGGCTGGTGCACTGGGTTGACCCAGAGGGATGGTGTAGGGGGGAGGGGGGAGGGGTGTCCGGGATTGGGAACACATGTACACCCATGGTGGATTCATGTTGATGAGTGGCAAAACCAATGCAATATTGTAAAGTAAAAAGTGATAATAATAATAATAAAGTAAACTACATTTCATTCTAAAATGGAAAACTTCAAACAAGTGAAAGCTAAGTGTTTGAATAATAATGTAATAGCAGAATAACATATCTGCAGAGAGTAAAACTAAGTTTAACTAATCTTTAGAACTTGAGATCTGTATGCTAGAGTAGATAAACTTCTTATGAGACCTGGAGGAAAATTTTGGCAGCTCAAGGCCTAACAGGAGAAGAGGAACACAGGAGACCTTGGCTGAATTCTGTGTGTGGATACATCTAATTTGCAATTTTAAGATTGCTTTATGCATAGTAATTCATATATCATACCCAGATATGCAACAAATCTTATTAAATATTATAATCTGGTCTCATCTGAAACAGTGGGAAATTGAGACAAGGATCTCTGTCCATATAAGTGTCATGTCAGTAAAAGGAACAACAGAAGATGCCAGAAAGAGCACTGTAATCAGACAGCTAAAAGTAATATGCAAAGTAAAGCTAAGTAAATTATGACAAAGAAAATCCTAGGTCCAGGAAGTATCTATGGTAAATTTTACCAAAACTAAAATAATTAATACTAATCCTTCGAAAAATATGAGACTATAGAACCTTTGTTAACTCATTCTATAAGTCAAGCATTACAGCAGCTGTGGCTGCTATAAGAAAAATACCACAGATGGGGTAAATTATATTCAACAGAGATTTCTCATAGCTCTGGAGTCAGGAAGCCCAAGATCAGGGTGCCAACACAGTTGGTTACTTCTAGTGAGATCTTTCTTTTCGGTTACAAACCATTAGCTTCTCACTGTATCCTCATTTGGCAGAGAGTAGAGAGACCAAGCAAGGTCTCTAGTGATTCTTACAAGGGCATCAATCCCATTTATGAGGCTCCCACCCTCATGACTTCATCTAATTTGAATTACCTCCAAAAGTTTCTGCCTCTTAATGCCATCACATGAAGGGGTGATGTTTCAATACAAGACTTTTGGACTTAACATTTAGTCAGTAACACACAAAAATCAGATACAGACATCACAAGAAAACAAAACTTCAGATCAATATCCTTTTTGAATATATGGTAAAAAAAAAAAAATCAAACAGTAAATAGCCATAAACCAAACTGAGCAACAATTAAGGATTATATACCATGACCAAGTGAAATTTAACCCAGTAATTGAAGAATTTTACTATCCATAAATTAGTGTAATACAGCATACTAAAAGAAGAACAATAACTGTATGATAATTTCAATAGATGTAGGAAAAATACTTAACAAAATCCATTGATTCTCCATAATAAAATACTATACAAAATAGAAATAGAAAAGAACATCCTCAATCTAATAAAGGTCATCAACAACAACAACAACAAAAAAGATAACAACACACTAATTGTGGGAGAAGAAAAGCTTTCTCCCTGTGATTAGTAACAAGATAAAGATGTTTGTTCTCACCATTTCTCTTCAACACTGTATTGGAGGTTATAGCCAGGGAAATTAAGGAAGAAAAAGAAGGTAAAGGCATCCATATTTGAAAGGAGAAATTAAAATTATATTTACAAATGGCATATACTTGTAAATATATAGAAAATCATTAGAGAAAAAAAGTTAAAGCTAACAAAAAAATTCAACAAGATTGCAAGAAACAAGATCAATACAGAAAAATCAAATGCATTTCTATAAGTTGGTAAAAAATACAAAAATGAAATTAATAATTCCATTTTAATAGTATAAAACAGAATACTTAAAAATTTAACAAAACAAGTGCAGGACAAAGCACTGAAAATTGTAAATCACTGAAAGAAACTGAAGAAGACAGATAAAAATATTCTACATTCCTGGATCAGAAGACTATATTTCGTTAAGACAGCAATACTTCCCCAACTGATCTACAGATTTAACAAAACCCTTATCAAAATCTAAGGTAGATTCTTTGTAAAAAGTGACAAACTGATCATAAAATTCACATGGAAATGCAAGAAACTCAGAATAGCCAAACAATCTTTAAAAAACAACAAATGAGAGAACTCACACTTTCCAGTTTTGAACCTTCCAACACAAAAGTATAGTAATCAAGATATTATAATATTTGTGTAAAGATATGTATCCATATCTAGCTAGGCAGGTAGATATAAATATAAACTGTTCAATGTAATACAATTATAGCCCTGAAATAAACTGTTACATTTATGCTAAACTGACTTACAACAATTTCGAGAAAATTCAATGGTGAAAGAGTAACTGCTTCAAAAAATAATTAGGTGATGAGTGGATATCGACATGAAAAAGAATGAAGTTGGACTTCACCCTTACCTCACACCATACACAAAAATCTAACTCAAAATGAATCTAAAACTTATTACAAGTAACAAATCTACAAAACTCTTAGAAGTAAACATAGGTCTAAACTTACATGACCCTGGATTAGGCAGTGATTTGTTAGATATGATCCCAAAAGCACAATCAAAAAAGCCAAATAGAATGACATCTGAAAGTTATTAGTAAAACGATGCTCCCTTCCAAGGAGACTATCAAGAAAGTGAAAAGCCAACTTACAGAATGAGTGAAAATATTTGAAAAAAACAACAACTGAAAAGTGTATAGTACCCAGAATATATAAACAACTCATGGCTTGACAGTGAAATTACAAATAACCAATGAGACAATAAGTATTTCATAGACAATTTTTCCCCAAGATAGCCAATAAACCCATGAAAAGATCTTCCAGATCATTCAGTTCAGTTCAGTTCAGTCATTCAGTTGTGTCCGACTCTTTGTGACCCCATGAACTACAGCACTCCAGGCATCCCTGTCCATAACCCTCTCCCAGAATCCAGCCAAATTCATGTTCATTGAGTTGGTGATGCCATCCAACAATCTCATCCTCTGTTGCCCCTTCGCCTCCCATCTGCAAACTTTCCCAGCATCAGGGTCTTTTCAAATGAGTCAGCTCTTCACATCAGGTGGCCAAAGTATTGGAGTTTCAGCTACAACATCACTCCTTCCAATGAACACCCAAACTGATCTCCTTTAGGACGGACTGGTTAGATCTCCTTGCAGTTCAAGGGACTCTCAAGAGTCTTCTCCAACATGACAGTTCAAAAGCATCAATTCTTCAGTGCTCAGCTTTCTTTATAGTCCATCTCTCACATCCATTCATGACCACTGGAAAAACCATAACCTTGACTAGTCACAGCTTTGTTGACAAAGTAATGTCTCTGCTTTTTAATATGCTCTCGAGGTTCGTCATAAATTCCCTTCCAAGGAGTGTCTTTTAATTTCATGGCTGGAATCACAATCTGCAGCGATTTTGGAGCCCCCCAAAATAAAGTCAGCCACTATTTCCACTGTTTCCCCATCTATTTCACGTGAAGTGATTGGACTGGATGCTACAATCTTAGTTTTCTGAATGTTGAGCTTTAAGCCAACTTTTTCACTCTCCTCTTTCACTTTCTTCAAGAGTCTCTAGAATTCTTCTTCACTTTCTGCCATAAGGGTGGTGTCATCTGCATATCTGAGGTTATTGACATTTTTCCCAGCAACCTCGATTCCAGCTTGTGCTTCTTCCAGCCCAGTGATTCTCATGATATACTCTGCATATTAGTTAAATAAGCAGAGTGACAATATACAGCCTTGACGTACTCCTTTTCCTATTTGGAACCGGTCGTTGCTCCATGTCCAGTTTGAACTGTTGCTTCCTGACCTGCATACAGGTTTCTTAAGAGGTAGGTAAGGTGGTCTGGTATTCCCATCTCTTGAAATATTTTCCAGAGTTTCTTGTGATCCACACAATCAAAGGCTTTGGCATAGTCAATAAAGCAGAAATAGATGTTTTTCTGGAACTCTCTTGCTTTTTCCATGACCCAATGGATGTTGCCAATTTGATCTCTGGTTCCTCTACCTTTTCTAAAACCAGCTTGAACATCTGGAAGTTCGCAGTTCACGTATTGCTGAAGCCTGGCTTGGAGAATTTTGAGCATTAGTTTACCAGCATGTGAGATGAGTGCAATTGTGCAGTAGATTAAGCATTCTTTGGCATTGCCTTTCTTTGGAATTGGAATGAAAACTGACCTTTTCCAGTCCTGCGGCCAGATCATTAGCCATTAGACAAATGGTCATTAGACAAATGCACATCAAAATTTCAGTGAGATACCACATCACATCTACTAGCATGGTTATAATCTGCTTCCTCTCTACAGAATACATGGTAAATTTTAACAGTAGAGAATTGGGATATATTATCAAGAACTCTGGGTGTTTTCTTCACTGGCCAAATGAGAGCCAGGGAGCAGGTATAGATGTCTGAACTAGCAGCAGCACAGACTGTGTCCTTATCTTATTTAAATACTTCCTAAGGATAGATTAGGGAGTAAAAGTGAACAAGAACTAAAGAGCCTCTTGATGGAAGTGAAAGAGGACAGTGAAAAAGTTGGCTTAAAATTCAACATTTAAAAACGAAGATCATGGTATCCAGTCCCATCACTTCATGGCAAATAGATGGGGAAACAATGAAAACAGTGACAGACTTTATTTTGGGGGGCTCCAAAATCACTGAAGATGGTGAGTGCCACCATGAAATTAAAAGGCGCTTGCTACTTGGAAGAAAAGCTACGGCCAAACTAGATAGCATATTAAAAAACACAGACATTACTTTATGACAAAGGTCTGTCTAGTCAAAGCGATAATTTTCCCAGTAGTCATGTATGGATGTGAGAGTTGGACTATAAAGGAAGCTGAAGATTTGATGCTTTTGAACTGTGGTGTTGGAGAAGACTCTTGAGAGTCCCTTGGACAGCAAGAAGATCCAACCAGTCCATCCTAAAGGCAATCAGTCCTGAATATTCATTGGAAGGACTGATGCTGAAGCTGAAACTCCAATGCTTTAGCCACCTGATGCAAAGAACTGACTCATGGGAAAAGACTCTGATGCTGGGAAAGATTGAAGGCACCAGGAGAAGGGACAACAGAGGATGAGATGGTTGGATGACATTACTGACTCGATGGACATGAATTTAAGCAAGTTCTGGGAGCTGATGATGGACAGGGAAGCCTGACATGGGTTCTCAAAGAGTCAGACATGACTAAGCAACTGAACTGAACTGATGCCTCTGAGGTCCCAACTTTTAATGCCAGCTAAGTGTAGCCTTCTTATTGCAAATGAAAAGGGATGAAGAGTAAGGAATAGGCAAATTACTTTGTAACTACACTGCAGATGTTTTATTTCCAAGCACATCTCTTTACCAGAAACTCAGGAATTGGGACATTATTGACAAATTTAGCTCACCAGTCCTCTAAAAACTCAATGCTAGACTCCATCCACCTACTTCCATTATGAATGTAGTGCTCTCCCTTGAATTCAAACTGCTTAATTAAAATAAATCACCTCCATCAATTTTATATTTAAGGAGTAGATAATTTTACTACTCCAGGAAACATTCTAGTGACCAAAGAATGAAGATTTTGACTTCTTTTTTCACTTGTTTGACCTTTAGGGGTATTGACCTAAGAACGGGGACTTTTCTCAGAGATTCCTCATTAAGAGTTTCAAGCAAGGAGATCCACGAAGGAAAAAAAATATTAAAGAACTATGTTATTGTTCAGAGTTATTAATGAAAAGTTTGGGGCTTATTAAATTTAAAATCTCAGCTTATGATAAATAAATAGATACTCATTGTTTACATGAGTTAGAAATTCTGCCAAGTGACTGAATCTGTGACAAAAAGATTAGAAAGATCTAAAATATGACTACATATCTAAACTATGGAGGGCCATTAAAAAACTCACACGCCACACTCCCTTTCTTTTATATGGACAACAAAACTTAAGCCTGTGTGTAAAATTTAAGATTAGGAAATTTCCAAATGATTTATTTGATATCAGTGATCATGAGAAATATCTTTAAATATAGTGGTATCACTGAAATATCCACACAGAAGTTCCTGAAATGAGTCTTGGTGACACAAACCTAAGAGGCTATTTGCTACCCTTACTACCGGCTGTATATTTCAGTAATTAAACTGACTAGCTAAATAAGCGTTACCACACAGCTGCAAAACCTTAAAGAAACTGTAGATAAGCTATTAAACTATGATTTATGAAGTCAGCTTTTGTTCAACCAAGTGATTAGAATTTAATAAGTTAGCCTACTTAGCTCTGAATAGGATAGAACAATTCAGAAGAAAAAAAAATGCATGAGGACATAAGATTATGAGAAGATTTGTGTCTCATATCTTAATAAGCCATTTATTCAGTTATCAACCAATTCTTCAAAGTTCAGTAACAGGCACATTAGGGAATATAAAGTGTCAAATATGGCCCTACCCTCAGAAGGATTGAAAAGTGAAGTGAAAGTCGCTCAGTCGTGTCCGATTCTTTTCTACACCATGGACTATGCAGTCCGTGGAATTCTCTACGTCAGAATACTGGAGTGGGTAGCCTTTCTCTTCTCCAGGCATTTACACAACTCAGGGATCGAACCTAGGCCTCCCTCATTGCAAGAGGCTTACTTAGTCTAATATGAGAACCAGATTTGTACAGAAATACTCACATTACAGGGCATCATGGTGTCACAAATACAACACTAAGGGAATCAGATTTGGGCACAAATACTGCCAGTTAGGGAGCTAAGAAAATACTTCAGATTAAAGTAGCATTAGTAGGGCTTTGACGGTGCACAGTGTTTGCATATGAAGGAGAGCAGAATTGAACCAAAATGTACATGGAATAGAATGTCATCCAATTTGATTAAAGTGTCTTAAGTGTGAGGTAAACTATGGTGAAGTAGGAAATATAGCATCAAATAATAAATATCAGTGTTATGATCTCTGAGTTGTGCATATGGCAATATGTGAAGAACAGTTTTAACTGGACAAAATTAGCTAAATATTTACCATGGGTCCACTGTACGTCAGACATAGAGAATTATGGGAGAGATACATGGAAAGCAACTGCAACAGTCAACTTGTAAGTAATGAGGATAGCTCCTCTAGGCCGCGGGCCCTGGCCTCGAGCATGAGGTGTCTCCTCCCAGCTGCCACCCTTGGCCTTGGGCTCAGGGTGGCTCCTCAGGGTCACCGCCTTTGGCCTCGGGTGCTAGGTGGCTTCTCCCGGCCGCCCCTGAACTCAGACGCAGGATAGCTCCTTCTGGCCGCCGCTGCTGACCTCGGACGTGGACGCGGGGTGTCTCCTCCCGGGGGCCACCCCTAACCTCAGACGCGCGGTAGCTCCTCTCGGCCATTCCTGCGCCGTCATAGCCTGGCACTCTAGGCTGCTGACCCTGATCTCAGACCTGGGGTAGCTCCTCTCAGCCGCACTTACTGCCCCAGCTCTCGCAGCCGCCTGCGCTAAGGTCAGGAACGGCAGTGGTAAGGAGATACCCCTCGTCCAAGGTAAGAAGCAGTGGCTATGCTTTGCTGGAGCAGCCCTGAAGAGATACCCCACCCCCAAGGTAAGAGAAACCCAACTAAGATGGTAGGTGTTGCAAGAGGGCATCAGAGGGCAGACACACTGAAACCATACTCACAGAAAATTAGTCAATCGAATCACACTAGGACCACAGCCTTGTCTATCAATGAAACCAAGCCATGCCTCCGGGGCAACCCAAGATGCGAGGGTCATGGTGGAGAGGTCTAACAGAACATGGTCCACAGAAGGGAATGGCAAGCCACTTCAGTATTCTTGCCTTGAGAACCCCATAAACAGTATGAAAAGGCAAAATGATAGGACACCGAAAGAGGAACTCCCCAGTCATTAGGTGCCCAATATGCTACTGGAGATCAGTGGAGAAATAACTCCAGAAAGAATGAAGGGATGGAGCCAAAGCAAAAACAATACCCAGTTGTGGATGTGACTGATGATAGAAGCAAGATCCAATGCTATAAGAGCAATATTGCGTAGGAAGCTGGAATGTCAGGTCCATGAATCAAGGCAAATTGGAAGTGGTCAAACAAGAGATGGCAAGGGTGAACGTTGACATTCTAGGAATCAGAGAACTAAAACGACTGGAATGGGTGAATTTAACTCAGATGACCATTATATCTACTACTGCAGGCAGGAATCCCTCAGGAGAAATGGAGTAGCCATCATGGTCAACAAAAGAGTCCAAAATGCACTACTTGGATGCAATATCAAAAATGACAGATCGGTCTCTGCTCGTCTCCAGTTATCCAAGTCTATGCCCCAGCCAGTAATACTGAAGAAGGTGAAGTTGAACGGTTTTATGAAGACTTAAAAGACCTTTTAGAATTAACATGTAAAAAAGATGTCCTTTTCATTATAGGGGACTGGAATGCAAAAGGTGGAAGTCAAGAAACACCTGGAAAAACATGCAAATTTGGCCTTGGGATATAGAATAAAGCAGGGCAAAGACTAATAGAGTTTTGCTGAGAAAATGCACTGGTCATAGCAAACACTCTCTCCCAGCAACACCAAAGAAGACTCTACACATGGACATCACCAGATGGTCAACACCGAAATCAGATTGATTATATTCTATGCAGCCAAAGATGGAGAATCTCTATACAGTCAACAAAAACAAGACAGGGAGCTGACTGTGGCTCAGATCATGAACTCTTTATTATCAAATTCAGACTTAAATTGAAGAAAGTTGGAAAACCACAAGACCATTCAGGTATGACCTAAATCAAATCCCTTATGATTATACAGTGGAAGTGAGAAATAGATTCAAGGGCCTGTATCTGATAGATAGAATGCCTGATGAACTATGGAATGAGGTTCGTGACATTGCACAGGAGCCAGGGATCAAGACCATCCCCATGGAAAAGAAATGCAAAAAAGCAAAATGGCTGTCTGGGAGGCCTTACAAATAGCTGTGAAAAGAAGAGAAGTGAAAAGCAAAGGAGAAAAGGAAAGATATAAGCATCTGAATGCAGAGTTCCAAGGAATAGCAAGAAGAGATAAGAAAGCCTTCTTCAGTGATCAATGCAAAGAAATAGAGGAAAACAACAGAATGGGAAAGACTAGAGATATCTTCAAGAAAATTAGAGATACCAAGGGAACATTTCATGCAAAGATCGGCTCGATAAAGGACAGAAATGGCATGGACCTAACAGAAGCAGAAGATATTAAGAAGAGGTGGCAAGAATACACAGAAGAACTGTACAAAAAAGATCTTCACGACCCAGATAATCATGATGATGTGATCACTAATCTAGAGCCAGACATCTTGGAAAGTGAAGTCAGGTGGGCCTTAGAAAGCATCACTACGAACAAAGCTAGTGGAGGTGATGGAATTCCAGTTGAGCTCTTTCAAATCCTGAAAGATGATGCTGTGCAAGTGCTGCACTCAATATGCCAACAAATTTGGAAAACTCAGCAGTGACCACAGGACTGGAAAAGGTCAGTTTTCATTCCAATTCCAAAGATAGGCAATGCCAAAGAATGCTCAAACTACTGCACAATTGCACTCATCTCACAAGCTAGTAAAGTAATGCTCAAAATTCTCCAAACCAGGCTTCAGCAATATGTGAACCGTGAACTCCCTGATGTTCAAGATGGTTTTAGAAAAGGCAGAGGAACCAGAGATCAAATTGGCAACATCCGCTGGGTCATGGAAAAAGCAAGAGAGTTCCAGAAAAACATCTATTTCTGCTTTATGGACTATGCCAAAGCCTCTGACTGTGTGGATCAAAATAAACTGTGAAAAATTCTGAAAGAAATGGAAATACCAGACCACCTGACCTGCCTCTTGAGAAATCTGTATGCAGGTCAGGAAGCAACAGTTAGAACTGGACATGGAACAACAGACTGGTTCCAAATAGGAAAAGGAGTACATCAAGGCTGTATATTGTCACCCTGCTTATTTAACTTCTATGCAGAGTACATCATGAGAAACGCTGGACTGGAAGAAACACAAGCTGGAATCAAGATTGCCAGGAGAAATATCAATAACCTCAGATATGCGGATGATACCACCCTTATGGCAGAATGTGAAGAGGAACTAGAAAGCCTCTTGATGAAAATGAAAGAGGAAAGTTAAAAAGTTGGCTTAAAGCTCAACATTCTGAAAACGAAGATCATGTCATCCAGTAAAATCACTTCATGGGAAATAGATGGGGAAACAGTGGAAAGAGTGTCAGACTTTATTTTTGGGGGGCTCCAAAATCACTGCAGATGGTGACTGCAGCCATGAAATTAGAAGACGCTTAATCCTTGGAAGAAAAGTTATGACCAACCTAGACAGTATATTCAAAAGCAGAGACATTACTTTGCCAACTAAGGTCCATCTAGTCAAGGGTATGGTTTTTCCAGTGGTCATGTATGGATGTGAGAGTTGGACTGTGAAGAAGGCTGAGTACCGAGGAATTGATGCTTTTGACTTGTGGTGTTGGAGAAGACTCTTGAGAGTCCCTTGGACTTGCAAGGAGACCCAACCAGTCCATTCTGAAGGAGATCAACCCTGGGATTTCTTTGGAAGGAATGATGTTAAAGCTGAAACTCAAATACTTTGGCCACCTCATGCGATGAGTTGACTCATTGGAAAAGAGTCTGATGCTGGGAGGGATTGGGGGCAAGAGGAGAAGGGGATGACGGAGGATGAGATGGCTGGATGGCATCACAGACTCAATGGACAAGAGTCTGAGTGAACTCTGGGTGATGGTGATGGACAGGGAGGCCTGGCGTGCTGCGATTCATTGGGTCGCAAAGTGTCAAACATGACTGAGCGACTGAACTTAACTGAACTGAAGTAATGAGGGCCAGGATGGAAAAGGCAAAGGTACCAGGATCAGGCACCTCACCTCTCTCACCTGTACTTTTATATCTTCTGTTCTTAGAATAGTGCACACAAGTGGACATTGGGTAGACAGAGTTGGAAGTCAATGTGTTCAGTTGCTTCAGTCGTGTCTGAATATTTGTGACCTCATGGACTGTCGCCCACCAGGATCCTCTGTCCATGGAATTCTCTAAGCCAGAATACTCCAGGGAATCGCCATGCCCTCCTCCAGAGGATCTTTCCTACCCAGGGATTGAACCTGTGTCTCTTGCATCTCCTGTACTGGCAGGCAGGTTCTTTACCACTAGCATCACCTGGGAAGGTAGTCAATAAACCCTCATAAATGAGTAAATAAAAAATGAAATAAAGCAAACCAACCACAGAGGTTTATGTCTACTTGACTGGGGGATTGAAGACTCCTTTAATAAAAAATTAGAAACTCATTTGTATAAAAAGTACAAAAGTTATAGATGTGGTATCTTCAAGGGACACTTGTGATGAAAATCCTAATTTCTTGCCCACTCATCAAGGGTTCATGCACCTTGTACTCAGGATTTAGATGAATACTGTTTTGCAACTGCCTTATATCTTTATCAATGAAAAATGACTCAAGAATAATAAAAATCATCTCTTCATAGGTAGGTGTCAAAAGCAAGGATGATAATTTTCAGTGAGAAGGCCAGCTAAAGAGAAATAATTATACTGTAAATCGAGAGAAATGTGGAACGGTATTGAAAATTGATTTGTGAATAAAAATTAAATTCAGCAATGACAAGAGAAAAAAACCTAATCTATGTGCTAACAATTAGATAACAGAACCATATGCTTCCTGCCTCACAGGTCCAGTCCCAGAAAGATACTGACTAGGGGAACCAGGTTACAACAACACGAGGCCAAAATACTTGCTTTGACTCTGTTCCAGGATGTCGGCCTTTATGAAGGTGTCATTTTAAGGATAAATGTGAAATTTAAATAGGACAATGGGGGATAGCTTTGTTGACACAAGTACAATTCCTTAATATGTTGAATAAAATAGAAGCAGCATCCCAAATCCATTCGTTTTAGTGTTCTAAATCCATGACACAATGAATAGATGTACTGGCTGTCTTTTGCTGTTGTTGTTCAGTTTTGTCTGACTCTTTGTGACCCCATGGATTGTAGCCCTCCAGGCTCTCTGCCTATGGGATTCTCCAGGCAAGAATACTGGAGTGGGTAGCCACTCCCTTCCCCAGGGGAATCTTCCCAACCCAGGGATTAAATCTGTATCTCCTGCACCAACAGACAGAGTCTTTACCACTGAGACACCAAGGAAGCCCTCTTTTAGCCAATCATAAAAGAAATATGAGTTTCCATCAATACTTTAGTTATTTTTGCTCTTTAATATAGGAAGTATTTAGTTATTAAGAGGGTAAGGTGAACATAGGAAAAAATTTATGATGAATCTTTGCTGATAGGAAAATTTTAAGTTACTTTGTGTATTTCAACAGGGAAAAATAAATCTCAATCTTCCAGTACCTAACACAATAGATAATAAATAGGGCTCTTTTCTTCACTTCAGAATGGAAGAAGAACATAAAATTAGGGGGAGCACAGTTCAGTTCAGTTCACTTGCTTAGTCGTGAGCGACTCTTTGTGACCGCATGGACTGCAGCATTCCAGACATCCCTGCCCATCACCAACTTCCGGAGTTTAACCTAACTTATGTCCATTGAGTTGGTGATGCCATCCAATCATCACATCTTCTATTGTCCCCTTCCCCTCCTATTCTCAACCTTTCCCTGCATCAGGGTCTTTTCAAATGAGTCAGCTCTTTGCATAGGGTGGCCAAAGTATTGGAGTTTCAGCTTCATCATCTTCCTTCCTTCCTTCCTTCCATCACCTTCCAGTGAACACTCAGGACTGATCTCCTTTAGGATAAAATGGTTGGATCTCCTTGCAGTACAAGGGACTCTCAAGAGTCTTCTCCAACACCACAGCTCAAAATCATCAATTCTTCGGTGCTCAGTTTCTTTATAGCCCAACTCTCACATCCATCCATAACCACTGGAAAAACCATAGCCTTGACTAGACGGACCTTTGTTGACAAAGTAATGTCTCTGCTTTTGTATATGCTGTCTAGGTTGGTCATAACTTTCCTTCCAAGGAGTAAGCGTCTTTTAATGTCATGGCTGCAATCACCATCTGCAGTGATTTTGCAGTCCAAAAAATAAAGTCTGCCACTGTTTTCACTGTTTCCCCATCTATTTGCCAAGAAGTGATGGGACCAGATGCCATGATCTTAGTTTTCTAAATGTTGAGCTTTAAGCCAACTTTTTCACTGTCCTCTTTCACTTTCTTCAAGAGGCTCTTTAGTTCTTCTTTGCTTTCTGCCATAAGGGTGGTGTCATTTGCATATCTGAGGTTATTGACATTTTTCCCAGCAATCTTGATTCCAGCTTGTGCTTCCTCCAGCCCAGTGTTTCTCATAATGTGCTCTGCATAGAAGTTAAATAAGCAGGGTGACAATATACACCTTGACATACTCTTTTTCCTACTTTGAATCAGTCTGTTGTTCCATGTCCAATTCTAACTGATGCTTCCTGAACAACATAGATTTCTCAAGAGACAGGTAAGGTGGTCTGGTATTCCCATCCCTGTAAGGATTTTCCAGAGTTTATTGTGATCCACACAGTCGAAGGTTTTGGCAGAAATAGATGCTTTTCTGGAACTCTCTTGCTTTTTCAATGCTCCAATGGATGTTGGCAATTTGATATCTGGGTCTTCTGCCTTTTCTAAATCCAGCTTGAACATCTGAAAGTTCATGGTTCATGTATTGCTGAAGCCCGGCTTGGAGAATTTTGAGCATTACTTTACTAGCGTGTGAGATGAATACAATTGTGTGGTAGTTTGAGCATTCTTTGGCATTGCTTTTTTTGGGATTGGAATGAAAACTGACCTTTTCTAGTCCCATGGAAATTCAGACTTAAATTGCAGAAAGATCATGAATTCCCTATTACCAAATTCAGACTTAAATTGAAAAAAGTAGGGAAAACCACTAGACCATACAGGTATGACCTAAATCAAATCCCTTATGATTATACAGTGGAAGTGAGAAATAGATATAAGGGACTAGATCTGATAGATAGACTTCCTGATGAACTATGGACTGTGGTTTGTGACATTGTACATAAGACAGGGATCAAGAACACCCCATGGAAAAGAAAAGCAAAAAAGCAAAAGAGCACGTCTGGTACAGCTGGAACTTTGACAGTGGGTAGCAGGAGAAACGGAGAAGGCAATGACACCCCACTCCAGTACTCTTGCCTGGCAAATCCCATGGATGGAGGAGCCTGGTGGGCTGCAGTCCATGGGGTTGCTAAGAATCAGACACGACTGAGTGACTTCACTTTCACTTTTCACTTTCATGCATTGGAGAAGGAAATGGCAACCCACTCCAAGGTTCTTGCCTGGAGAATCCCGGGGACAGGGGAGCCTGGTGGGCTGCCATCTATGGGGTCGCACAGAGTCAGACATGACTGAAGTGACTTAGCAGCAGTTGTAGAAGATTCTTGAGAGTCCCTTGGACTGCAAGGAGATCCAACCAGTCCATTCTAAAGGAGATCAGCCCTGGGTGTTCTTTTGGAAGGAATGATGCTAAAGATGAAACTCCAGTACTTTGGCCACCTCATGTGAAGAGTTGACTCATTGGAAAAGACTCTGATGCTGGGAGGGATTGGGGGCAGGAGAAGAAGGGGACAACAGAGGATTACATGGCTGAATGGCATCACTGACTCGATGGACCTCAGTTTGAGTAAACTCCTTGAGTTGGTGATGGACAGGGAGGCCTAGCGTGCTGCAATTCATGGGGTCACAAAGAGTCAGACACGACTGAGTGGCTGAAATGAACTGAACTGAACTGAGGGAAAAACAGTAGACCATTCAGGTATGACCTAAATCAAATCATTCATGATTATACAGTGGAAGTGAGAAATAGATTTAAGGGACTAGATCTGATAGACAGAGTGTCTGATGAGCTAAGGATGGAGGTTCATGACATTATACAGGAGACAGGGAGCAAGACCATCCTCAAGAAAAAGAAATGCAAGAAAGCAAAATGGCTGTCTAAGGAGGCCTTACAAATAGCTGTGAAAAGAAGAGAAGTGGAAAGTAAAGGAGAAAAGGAAAGATATACCCATTTGAATGTAGATTTCCAAAGAGTAGCAAGGAGAGATAAGAAAGCCTTCTTCAGTGATCAGTGCCAAAAATAGAGGAAAACAACAGAATGGGAAGAACTAGGGATCTTTTCAAGAAAATTAGAGATACCAAAGGAACATTTCATGCAAAGATGGGCTCGATAAAGGACAGAAATAAGATATTAAGAAGAGATGGCAAGAATACACAGAAGAACTGTACAAAAAAGATCTTCACGACCAATATAATCACGATGGTGTGATCACTCACCTAGAGCCAGACATCCTGGAAAGTGAAGTCAAATGGCTGTAGGACGCATCACTACAAACAAAGCTACTGGAGGTGATGGAATTCAACTTGAGTTATTTCAAATTCTAAAAGATGATGCTGTGAAAGTGCTGCACTCAGTATGACAGCAAATTTGGAAAACTCAGCAGGGGGAGCACAGCTTTTCTTAAAATAAATCCTAGTCCTCAGGAGTCTGAACCATTTATTTCATCTTCTGCAAAAATTTGATGATACTGCAGGAAACACAAATTACAATTCCATTCATTCATTCATTATTTATTTTGAAGGTAATGTGTGTCAGTTATTGTTTTACATGGTAGCAATATAGGAAAGAGTATACAAACAAATCCTCTCCATTCAAAGAGGTAATGTGCTAGAAAAACAGAAATAGAAAACAGAAATTAATATTATCCCAGTTGTAATAAGCACCATAAAGCAAGTCAGGGTACAGGTATTAATAATAATGAGGGACTGCAGAAAATTCAGAGATTCTTTTCATGACTGATTTTAATTTTTTAAAAATATTTTTAAAGATAAAGATTTTATTTAAAAAAATAGCAAATATAATACATGCAGATTTTCCTGGTTCACAGTACACATAGTTATTTGATTATAATCACTAAGTGATATGTTGCATGATAAAATTGTTCATATATTAAGTTTCTTTAATGTTTTATAATCACAATCAACATGAATCTTTAGGGTAAGTCATTCAGATTCTGTACTCTCAACATTAATAGATAATTTCATCTTCATCATGTCTGATTACATTTTCAGAGATGAAAAAGTGGATATTTAAAAAAAATAAAATCTAGTCCATTCATTTGAAATTCAATAGATTTCTGATTATATTGTATACTGCATTTTTCATTCTTAAGGAATTCCCTTTTATTATTCAGTTTCTCTAAAACTAAAAATATTGTAGATATATATATATATATATCTACAATATTTTTTTTGTTTTTAGGACAGTTAGGTAATGCAACAGTTTAGACTAATCCAACAGCTGTCCTAAAAACAAAAAATAAACCTTCACATACTCCCCATCCTGCATTCAACTTTGGATGTATAGTATGCCTGTTTCTCTTCATTTTTCTCACCTATGTGTTTATAGTATTGCCACTCTAACTCATCATCTTGAAAGGTTGTTGCTGAACCATGAAAACATGTCAGGATTCTTGGCCTGAGGAGAATTCAGTTCGGGGCCAGAGACGAGGCTTGATCGCTCAGAGCTTTTGTGTAATAAAGTTTTATTAAGGTATAAAGGAAATAGAGAAATATAAAGGAAAGCTTTTGACATCAGCATCAGAAGGGGGCAGGAAGAGTACCCCCTTGCTAGTATTAGCAGTGGAGTTATATACTCTCCAATGAATCAAAAGACCTCACCAGACCTACTCCCATAGTTTACATTTTAAGATAATATGATAAGCCAGAAGCTTTAATTCAGAGACTGTCCTCAGGCAGGATAAATTATTGTTACCCCACATCCGAGACCAGGGCAGAAGCTGGGAGGACCCCATGCCCGAGGGGCGGCAGCCAAGAGGAGCTACCTGAAGTCCAAGGTCAGGGGCAGCAGCCAAGAGTGCCAGGCTGCGACGATGAAGGAACGGCTGAAAGGAGCTACCCCACTTCCAAGGTCAGGGGTGGCAGCCGAGAGGAGCTACCCTGCATCTGAGGCCAGGGGCGGTGGCCAAGAGGAGCAACCCCACATCCAAGGAGTGGTGGCTGCTTGGGCGCAGGAGGGCCTAGAGGAGCTACTCCACATTTAAGGTCAGGAGGGGCTGTGTTGAGGAGATACCCCTCGTCCAAGGTAAGGAGCAGCGGCTGCACTTGGCTGGAGCAGCCAGGAAGAGACACCCTACATCCAAGGCAAGAGAAACCCAAGTGAGATGATAGGTGTTGCAAGAGGGCATCAGAGGGCAGACACACTGAAACCATACTCACAGAAAACTAGTCAATCTAATCACACTAGGACCACAGCCTTGTCTAACTCAATGAAACTAAGCCATGCCTGCGGGGCAACCCAAGACAGGCAGGTCATGGTGGAGAGGTCTGACAGAATGTGGTCCACTAGAGAAGGGAATGGCAAACCACTTCAGTATTCTTGCCTTGAGAACCCCATGAACAGTATGAAAAGGCAAAATGATAGGATACTGAAAGAGGAACTCCCCAGGTCATTAGATGCCCAATATGCTACTGGAGATCAGTGGAGAAATAACTCCAGAAAGAATGAAGGGATGGAGCCAAAGCAAAAACAATACCCAGTTGTGGATGTGACTGGTGATAGAAGCAAGATCCGATGCTGTAAAGAGCAATATTGCATAGGAACCTGGAATGTCAGGTCCATATATCAAGGCAAATTGCTAGTGGTCAAACAGGAGATGGCAAGAGTGAACGTCAACTTTCTAGGAATCAGCGAACTAAAATGGACTGGAATGGGTGAATTTAACTCAGATGACCATTATATCTACTACTGTGGGCAGGAATCCCTTAGAAGAAATGGAGGAGCCATCATGGTCAACAAAAGAGTCCAAAATGCAGCACTTGGATGCAATCTCAAAAACGACAGTATGGTCTCTATTTGTTTCCAAGGCAAACCATTTAGTATCACGGTAATCCAAGTCTATGTCCCAACCAGTAACACTGAAGAAGCTGAAGTTGAACGGTTCTCTGAAGACCTACAAGGCATTTTAGAATTAACACCCAAAAGAGATGTCCTTTTCATTATAGGGGACTGGAATACAAAAGTAGGAACTCAAGAAACACCTGGAGTAACAGGCAACTTTGGCCTTGGAATACGGAATGAAGCAGGGCAAAGGCTAATAGACTTTGCCAAGGGAATGCACTGGTCATAGCAAACACCCTCTTCCAACAACACAAGAGAAGACTCTACACATGGACATCACCAGATGGTCAACACTGAAATCAGATTGATTATATTATTTGCAGCTAAAGATGGAGAAGCTATATACAGGCAGCAAAAACAAGACTGGGAGCTGACTATGGCTCAGATTATTAACTCCTTATTGCCAAATTCAGACTTAAATTGAAAGAAAGTAGCAAAAACCACTAGACCATACAGGTATGACCTAAATCAAATCCCTTATGATTATACAGTGGAAGTGAGAAATAGATTTAAGGGACTGGATCTGATAGATAGAGTACCTGATGAACTATAGAATGAGGTTTGTGATAGTGTACAGGAGACAGGGATCAAGATCATCCCCATGGAAAAGAAATGCAAAAAAGCAAAATGGCTGTCTGGGGAGGCCTTACAAATAGCTGTGCAAAGAAGAGAAGTGAAAAGCAAAGGAGAAAAGGAAAGATATAAGTATCTGAATGCAGAGTTCCAAAGAATGGCAAGAAGAGATAAGAAAGCCTTCTTCAGCGATCAATGCAAAGAAATAGAGGAAAAGAACAGAATGGGAAAGACTAGAGATCTCTTCAAGAAAATTAGAGATACCAATGGAATATTTCATGCAAAACTGGGCTTGATAAAGGACAGAAATGGTTTGGACTTAACAGAAGCAGACAATATTAAGAAGAGGTTGCAAGAATACACAGAAAAACTGTACAAAAAAGATCTCATAAAAAAAAAAAAAGATCTCATGACCAAGATAATCAGGATGGTGTGATCACTCATCTAGAGCCAGACATCCTGGAATGTGAAGTCAAGTTGGCCTTAGAAAGCATCACTATGAACAAAGCTAGTGGAAGTGATGGAATTCCAGTTGAGCTATTTCAAATCCTGAAAGATGGTGTTGTGAAAGTTCTGCACTCAATATGCCAGCAAATTTGGAAAACTCATCAGTGGTCACAGGACTGGAAAAGTTCTGTTTTCACTCCAATCCCAAAGAAAGGCAATGCCAAAGAACGCTCAAACTACTGCACAATTGCACTCATCTCACACGCTGGTGAAGTAATGCTCAAAATCATGGAAAAAGCAAGAGAGTTCCAGTAAAATATCTATTTCTACTTTATTGACTATGCCAAAGCTTGTGTGGATCACAATAAACTGTGGAAAATTCTGGAAGAGATGGGAATACCAGACCACCTGTCTTGCCTCTAGAGAAACCTATATACAGGTCTGGAAGCAACAGTTAAAACTGGACATGGAACAACAGACTGGTTCCAAACACGAAAAAGAGTATGTCATGGCTGTATACTGTCACCCTGCATATTTAACTTATATGCAGAGTACATCATGAGAAATCCTGGGCTGGAGGAAGCACAAGCTGGAATCAAGATTGCTGGGACAAATATCAGTAACCTTAGATATGCAGATGACATCACCCTTAAGGCAGAAATTGAAGAGGAACTAAAAAGACTCTTGATGAAAGTGAAAGAGGAAAGTGAAAAAGTTGACTTAAAGCTCAACATTCAGAAACCAAAGATCATGCATCTGGTCCCATCACTTCATGGGAAATAAATGGGAAACAGTGGAAACAGTGTCAGACTTTATTTTGGGGGGGCTCCAAAATCACTGCAGATGGTGACTGCAGCCATGAAATCAAAAGACGCTTCCTCCTTGGAAGGAAAGTTATGACCAACCTAGATAGTATATTCAAAACAGAGACATTACTTTGCCAACAAAGTTCCGTCTAGTCAAGGCTATGGTTTTTCCAGTGGTCATGTATGGATGTGAGAGTTGGACTGTGAAGAAAGCTGAGCACCAAAGAATGATGCTTTTGAGCTGTGGTGTTGGAGAAGACTCTTGAGAGTCCCTTGGACTGCAAGGAGATCCAACCATTCCATTCTAAAGGGGATCAGCCCTGGGTGTTCTTTGGAAGGAATGATGCTAAAGCTGAAACTCCAGTACTTTGGCCACCTCATGCCAAGAATTGACTCATTGGAAAAAACTCGGATGTTGGGAGGGATTGGGGGCAGGAGGAAAAGGGGACTACAGAGGATGAGATGGCTAGATGGCATCACCGACTCATTGGATGTGTGTTTGAGTGAACTCCTTGAGTTGGTGATGGACAGGGAGGCCTGGCGTGCTGCAATTCATGGGGTCGCAAAGAGTCGGACACGACTGAGTGACTGAACTGAACTGAAGGAACATAGAGGGAAAAAAAATTTTGTCTTTTCTTCCTCCTTGAGAATTCCAGACCCCTCTCTCCTTGGGGACCCCTAGACTTCTTATCAACCTACCTAGGAAATGACTCTCTCAATCACTCTCCTTGAATGAGTAACCTCTTGAATTATTTGTATGTTTTTATTCTCCTGCTGCTTATTCAGCTTTCCCAATGGGGTAATATTAATATTCTCCAAATATAATTCTGATCATAATTTCTCAAAATCTTTATTGGTTACTAGCATTCATCTGACAGCAATTATGTTTATATTACTGGACAAACTGTACCACACTTTCCATCAATGGGGGTCAGCTGTCACACTGTTTACCCTCAACTCAGGTGATAACTGATCATCTTCTTTTATTGCTGGGGTTCCACTCTTCACATCTTATAAACACATGTATTAGAAAAGAAAGACTTGTGTTTCCCTGGTGGCTCAGCGGTAAAATACTGCCTGCCAATGCAGGAGGCATAGGTTCAATCCCTGGTACGGGAAGATCCCGCATGCCACAGGGCACCTAAGCCTTAGCTCCACAACTACTGAGCCTGTGCTCTAGAGCCCAGTAGCCACAACGATTTAGCCCACGTGTCACAATTATTGAGCTTGTGCACCCTAGAGCCTGTGCTCTACAACAAGAGAAGCCACTGCAATGAGGAGCCCATGCACCACAACTAGAGAAAAGCACTTGCAGCAATGAAGACCCAGCACAGCCAAAAATAAACAATTTTAAAAAAAGAAAGAAAAGGGCTTCAAGTGAATGATCAATGTATGATTCTAAGAAGATAGTCAAAAGACGAAAAAAAAAAAAAAACAAAGTAAGAGGAAAGAAGTAACAAAGATAAAAGAAAAAATATATATCAATAGGAAAATATGTACAAAAGAGAACTGGGAAACTAACTGTTGATTCCCGGAAAAACTAACACAATTGATAAACACTTAATGACTTCTCAAGAAAAACAGAGAAGGCAAGAATCACCCACATCGGTAATGAAATGAGAGATATCATTACAGGTTCTATAGAAAATAAAAATATATTAGGAATAACTATGAAAACAAATTTGAAAAGATTAAACTGATATAGACATTTATATTAAATTTATATAATAAAAAATAAACCAAAACAAATAAGAGACAGAAAATACAAGGCTAAGATGATTTCACTGGTGACTATTCTATACTTTTATAGAAAAGTAATAACATGGATATTATACACATTCTTTCACAGAATAAGAAAGAAATATTTCCCAGTTTACACAATAAAGTCACCATTACTCTGATGCAATGATATGGCAAAAAAAAAAAAAAAGATAATTTACATGTGTGTCCTTTTCATAAACATAAATTTTAACATTCTAAATGCAGTGTTCTATGAAAGAGATAAGATACATTTTGACTGAAGTAGAGTTTCTCTAGGGAGGCAAGTAGATTTAATATTTGAATGTCATTTAATGTAAATAACTACATTTATCATAAAAAGGAGGAAATTATATGATATCAACATATGCATAAAAAATATATATTGTAGCAAACTCTAACCTTTTTGGTACCAGGGACTGATTTTGTGGAAGACAGTTTTTCTATGGACTGGGGTGGGTATGGTATTTGGAAGATTCAAACACATTACAGTTATTGTGTACTTTATTTCTAATATTATTACTACACCAGCTCCACCTTAGAGCATCAGGCATTAGATCCTGGAGGCTGGGGAAGCGTGATGTATTAGAATTCAACACTCATTTATGGAAAAAAAATTATTATTATCAATCTAAGAACAAAATGAACTCTCTTTAAGATAATAAAATATCTACAAAGTCCTTCATCAAACTCCACACATGAGTCAAACATTGAAGGTTTTCCCTCCTGAGATCAGGAATAAGAAAAGATGACTGTAATTGACATTTCTATACAGGATTTCACTAGAATTCTGGACAGTGCAATATGTTTAAAAAAAAAAGAAAAGAAAAAAATCCTTAATAATTGAAGTAGAAGAAAGCTGTCCTTATTTTCAGAGGTTGTGATTATGCAAAATGAAAAGTCAAATGAATTAAGTCAGAGATGGAGAAACTCTACACAGTCAACAAAAACAAGACAGGGAGCTGACTGTGGCTCAGATCATGAACTCCTTATTGCCAAATTCAGACTTAAATTGAAGAAAGTAGGGAAAACCGCTAGACCATTCAGGTATGACCTAAATCAAATCCCTTATGACTATTCAGTGGAAGTGGGAAATAGATTTAAGGGTTTAGATCTGATAGATAGAGTGCCTGATGAACTATGGACTGAGGTTCATAACATTGTACAGGAGACAGGGATCAATACCATCCCCATGGAAAAGAAATGCAAAAAAGCAAAATGACTGTCTGAGGAGGCCTTACAAATAGCTGTGAAAAGAAGAAGAGTGAAAAGCAAAGGAGAAAAGGAAAGATATAAGTATCTGAATGCAGAGTTCCAAAGAATGGCAAGAAGAGATAAGAAAGCCTTCTTCAGTGATCAATGCAAAGAAATAGAGGAAAACAATAGAATGGGAAAGACTAGAGATCTCTTCAAGAAAATTAGAGATACCAAGGGAACATTTCATGCAAAGATGGGCTCGATAAAGGACAGAAATGGTATGGACCTAACAGAAGCAGAAGATATTAAGAAGAGGTGGCAAGAATACACAGAAGAACTGTACAAAAAAGATCTTCATGACCCAGATAATCATGATGATGTGATCACTGATCTAGAGCCAGACATCCTGGAATGTGAAGTCAAGTGGGCCTTGGAAAGCATCACTACGAACAAAGCTAGTGGAGGTGATGGAATTCCAGTTGAGCTGTTTCAAATCCTGAAAGATGATGCTGTTAACGTGCTGCACTCAATATGTCAGCAAATTTGGAAAACTCAGCAGTGGCCACAGGACTGGAAAAGGTCAGTTTTCATTCCAATCCCAAAGAAAGGCAATGCCAAAGAATGCTCAAACTATCGCACAATTGCTCTCGTCTCACATGCTAGTAAAGTAATGCTCAAAATTCTCCAAGCCAGACTTCAGCAATACATGAACCGTGAACTCCCTGATGTTCCAGCTGGTTGTAGAAAAGGCAGAGGAACCAGAGATCAAATTGCCATCTTTTGGATCATGGAAAAAGCAAGAGAGTTCCAGAAAAACATATATTTCTGCTTTATTGACTCTGCCAAAGCCTTTGACTGTGTGGATCACAATAAATTGTGGAAAATTCTGAAGGAGATGAGAATATCAGACCACCTGACCTGCCTCTTGAGAAATCTGTATACAGGTCAGGAAGCAACAGTTAGAACTGGACATGGAACAACAGACTGGTTCCAAATAGGAAAAGGAGTACGTCAAGGCTGTATATTGTCACCCTGCTTATTTAACTTCTATGCAGAGTACATCGTGAGAAACTCTGGACTGGAAGAAACACAAGCTGGAATCAAGATTGCCAGGAGAAATATAAATAATATCAGATATGCAGATGACACCACCCTTATGGCAGAAAGTGAAGAGGAACTAAAAGCCTCTTGATGAAAGTGAAAGAGGGGAGTGAAAAAGTTGGCTTAAAGCTCAATATTCAGAAAACGAAGATCATGGCATCCGGTCCCATCACTTCATGGGAAATAGATGGGGAAACAGTGGAAACAGTGTCAGATTTTATTTGTTTGGTCTCCAAAATCACTGCAGATGGCGATTATAGCCATGAAATGAAAAGATGCTTCCTCCTTGGAAGGAAAGTTATGACCAACCTAGATAGCATGTTCAAAAGCAGAGACATTACTTTGCTGACTAAGGTCTGCCTAGTCAAGGGTATGGTTTTTCCAGTGGTCATGTATGGATTTGAGAGTTGGACTGTGAAGAAGGCTGAGCGCCAAAGAATTGATGTGCTTGAACTGTGGTGTTGGAGAAGACTCTTGAGGGTCCCTTGGACTGCAAGGAGATCCAACCAGTCCATTCTGAAGGAGATCAACCCTGGGATTTCTTTGGAAGGAATGATGCTGAAGCTGAAGCTCCAGTACTTTGGCCACCTCATGCGAAGAGTTGACTCATTGGAAAAGACTCTGATGCTGGGAGAGATTGGGGGCAGGAGGAGGAGAGGACGACAGAGGATGAGATGGCTGGATGGCATCACTGACTCGATGGACATGAGTCTGAGTGAACTCCGGGATATGGTGATGGACAGGAAGGCCTGGCATGCTGCGATTCATGGGGTCCCAAAGAGTTGGATACGACTGAACGACTGAAGTGAACTGAACTGATTAGAAATAAGAAAGCTTTACTAAGTTACTGGATGTAAGATTAATATAAACATATTTTTATTTCTATATACTAGAACCAAAAAAATTAAATAAAATACCATAACAAACTGAAAAAAAAAATCATGTATCCCTGACTACATTTAATACAACTTACGAATGATCTATGCACAGAAAACAATGAACTGTTACTAAGAGAATATTTTTAAAAACCTAAATAAATATTAAGATACTTGGTGTTTATAGATTGGAAGACTCAATGTTGTGAAAATGCCATTTATCTACAAATTAATTTATTGTTTTCAAACAAATTTGAATCAAAGTTCCCTTGAAAATATTTGTAAAATTGACCAGCTGATTCTACAATTTATATGGATATTCAAAGGAATATGGATATTCAAGATGAAATTACAGGAAGACAACTGCTGGAGGAATTACATTATTGTTTATAGAGACATATTTTGAAACTAGAGTAACTAAGAGAAAGTGCATTTGGCTTAAATAGACAAATAAGAGAGAGATGAGAAGCAAGAAACACACACAGTCATTTGACTTATGACAAAGATACCTGGTTGGTGCAAACGTAATTTCCATTTTGGGCCATGAAATTTAAATCATTATAACTAGGTTCAAACACACATTTAGTAATCAAAATGAGAACCATTACAATCAACACATTTTTGCCAGTAAGAAATAACTTTGCTTATTCCTGTAGCATAAAAATCTGTGTTTCGGGATTAGATGAACTCTTGCAGAGCATTTTCTGCATCCTGGTGGTTGTGGAAATCTTTCTCTGCAAAAAGTTGTTGAAGTGGTAGTTGGCGAGAGGTCAGGTGAGGATAATGGATGAGGCAAAACTTCTTAGCCCATTCCTTCAAATTTGAAGCACTGGCTGTCCAATGTATGGTCGGGAGTTGTCTGTCATGGAGAATTGGGCCCTTTCTGTTGACCAGTGCTGGCTGCAGGTGTTGCAGTTTTTGGTGCATCTTATCGATTTGCTGAGCATACTTCTCAGATGTAATAGTTTTGTTGGGATTCAGAAAGCTGTAGTGGATCAGGTGGGCAGCAGACCACCAAACTGCGACCGTAACCTTTTTTAGGTGCAAGTTTGGCTTTGGGAACTGCTTTGGAGCTCCCTCTCAGTCCAGCCACTGAGGTAATTATCACCGATTTTCATATAAAATCCGCTTTTCATCACACATCATAATCGGACCAAGAAATGGCTCATTGTTACGTAAAATAAGAGAAGACAACACTTCAAAACAATGATTTTTTAAAAAATTTTCAGTCAACTCATGAGGCTCACACTTATCAAGCTTTTTCACCTTTCAATTTGCTTAAAATGCTGAATGACTGTTGAATGAGTGATGTTGAGTTCTTCGGCAACTTCTTGTATAGTTGTGAAAGGATCAACTTTGATGACCGCTCTCAATTGACTGCTGTCAACTTGCAATAGATGGCCACTGCACTGTTCATCTTCAAGGCTCTTGTCTCCTTGGCAAAACTTCTTGAACCATTACTGTGCTGTTCGTTCATTAGCAGTTCCTGTGCTAAATGCATTGTCGGTGTTGTAAGTTGTCTCTGCTGCCTTATGACCCATTTTGAACTCAAATAAGATAACAGCTCAAATTTGCTTTTTTCTAGTATCATTTTCATACTCTAAAATAAATATAAAACACACAGAAAATAATAAGTCAATATCAAAAATATAAAACAAAAAATGCACATTAAAATGATGTAGAACATAACCACATTTAAGAATGTATTCCAACACCAAACGACTACGTTCAACAATTCAAAACTGCAATTAATTTTGCACCAACCTATTATCATTGCAAAGCAGTAGTAAAGATGTTTACAATGACTAGTTCTGGATAAGTTTGATATGTACATGGAAAACAATACACTTTTTATCCTTAAATAAGACCATTCAAAAACATCAATTCCAAATAGTTTCTAGTGTGAAGACTAAAACAAATCTAAGGGAAAATTATGTATATAAACATACATATAGAAAATTCTAGTTTTCCCAATGCACCAGCCCCAAGCATCCCGTATCATGCATGGTACGGGGTTCAGGATGGGGAACACGTGTATACCTGTGGTGGATTCATGTTGATGTATGGCAAAACCAATACAATATTGTAAGGTAATTAACCTCCAATTAAAATAAATAAATTTATATTAAAAAAAAGAAAATTTTAGTTTTTACTCTGGAGTACAAGATTTCTTTATGAAGATTACAAAACACTACTGATAAACAATATTTTTTTTAAATTAAACTTTGCCAAAAATTATGAATAAGAGTATGAAAAGGCAAGCTACAACATTGGAAATTATATTTTCAAAACTTATCTGACAAAAAATTTGCTTATAGAATGTACAAATAACTCTTACAAATCCATATAAAAATTAAATTCAATAGAAAAATAGGCAATGAACTGAACAGGCATTTTAAAAATTACTCAGATTGACGATAAACATTTGGAAAGCTGCTCAACATCATCTGTTAATAAGAAAAATGCAGATTAAAATTACAATGGGATACCATCATACAGTCATCAGAATGGCTATCGTTAAAAAGATAACCAATATCAATTATTAGCAACAATATGGAGAATCTTCACACACTGCCATAAGCATGTTAATTGGCATAGTAACTTTGGAAAAACTTTTTGTTAAGGTCTACTGAAGACATCCTATCATTTGGCAACTGTATGACTAAGCATATATAGCCAAGAGAAATGTATGCACATGTAGAAGAATTTAGGCAGAAGCATTTTCTTGAGCACTTGAAATCATTTACTGAAAGATCACTCTGTTTAGCCTATAGAAGACTTGAGAGCAGATGAACAGAACCACTATTGTGATAGCCACAAACTAGATAAAATCCAAATGGAAAAATAAACTGTATAGAATTCCATTGATTACTATATTCCATCAATGAAAAATAAATGAATAGATCTTACATGTAAAGTTTGAATGATTCTTGGAATATATAAGCATGAGTAAAGCAAGGTAAGCACAAAATCAGAAATACTGTATGGATATGTAGAAAATATTGGATGAACATAGACACACACACATAATGTCAACAGTAAGCAAAACTAGTCTATGGTATTAACTATCATAATAATGGTTGCTTTTGAAGGAGACTGGTGAATATTGACTAGGAAGGTTAAGAAAGGATCTCATGGGCTTCTGATAATATTCTGTTTCTTGATATTCAGTTATGCAGAGGAATGTGAAGGTGACTTGAACAGGTATATTACCAGTGTGAATTCTTACAAGTGCCTCATCAATTCTTACATGAGAGGTAACATGTAGAAGAATTCATGAGATCTAGTGGGAGAAATTTCCACTCATTGGATAATTTTGTTTTTGCTTTATTTATATGCATACCTTTAGAGAACTCAAATATACTCTCAAATTTCAAACCTTTCTCTGATATATGGCATTACTGAGACTGTTTCCTTTGGAAGACTGAAAACAATTTTTTTTCTAATGTTGAGGATCATCATACCTCTTTTTCCTTTCCATTTCATATTATAAAAATTATCAGATTAGTCTACAGATAGGTAACATATAAATGATCATTTTTAAAGCATAATGTTTGAACTGCATATTTATTTATTAAAGATTATGAATGGTACTATCATTATGGAAAATAGGGTGTAAGTTACTCCAAAAGTTAAAAACAGAATTACCATATGCTCCAGCAATCCGATGTCTGAGTGCAGATTCAAAGGAAACGGAATCAATATCTGAGATAGCCAGGTTCATTGCCGTGTTATACACAATAGTCAAGATATGTAAACAATCTAAGTAGAAAACATATTTTGTATCTTTATAGAAGGTCCAATAACTCATGAAACTAGAATTTGCTTATTGTTTTAAATGTTGGCAAGCAATTATATTTATCAAATAAATTAATGGCACAGAAGCATCCATTCTTTTTTGTAAATCTGCACCATATGGCTTGAGGGATCTCAGTTACCCTACCAGGGATTGAAACTTGACCCCCTGCAGTGGAAGTGTGTAGCTGGACCACCAGGAATATCTGGACCAGCATCTTCATGCATGCAAAACTTAATTCCCACAGCAACCCTGTGAGATAGGTTTTATTATCACAAATGTGTAAATATGAAAATTGAGAATGAGCTTAAGGGACTTGCTCAAGGTCTAGCAGCTTCAGTGTTGACAGGAAAACTAGAGAGTCTACATTTAACTCTCTGCTTTAATAGACCTTACTCTTCCTCTACAAGGCACTCCACCTCTGTCTTTATGAGTCCATGGAATAGAGGAATATACCTAAAGGAGAGGTGAACAAGGAAAGCTTAGAAGAGTAGGTCACTTAAGGGGAGTATGTAAGGAAGAGTGGCAGTAAGCCAACTGAAGAAGTGAGGAAAGAAGATCCACCTACATCTAGCCATGAACTTGTTCTAGAATGAATGAAATGGCAACCCACTCCAGTATCTTGCCTGGGAAATCCCATGGATAGATGAGTCTGGCGAGCTACTACAGTTCATGGGGTTGCAAAGAGTCAGACAGGACTGAGTGACATAAAATACTGAGTTAGCCAAAAAAAGTTTATTTGAATTTTTCCATAAGATGTTACAGGAAAACCTGAAAGAACATTTTGGCCAATCAAATGCAAGTAGTATATATTTGTTTCCCCACAAAATATGCTTACACCCTACTTCTCAATGTGATTTTGGGAGATGAAGCCTTTGGGAAGTAATTAGGATTCAATGAGATCATAAAAGTAAAGCCTCAAGAATGGAGTTAGTGCTGTTTTCAGAGTCATGAGAGGTCTGGTGTCCTCTGCTCCACTGTCTATCTCATAAAGATACAAGAAGTTGTCTGTCTGCAATTTAGATGAAGGCCCTCACCAGATCCCGCCCATGATCTTGAAATTTCAGTCTCGATAAGGGTAAAAAAATTTTATTATTCACTGACTCATTTGAAAAGACCTTGATGCTGGGAAAGATTGAAGGCAGGAGAAGAAGGGGATGACAGAGGATGAGATGGTTGGATGGCATCACTGACTCTATGACCATGAGTTTGAGCAAGGACTGGGAGTTGGTGATGGACAGGGAGGCCTGGCGTGCTGCAGTCCGTGGAGTCACAAAGAGTCGGACGAGACTGAGCGACTGAACTGAGGATGTAGAAATTTGTAAAAAGAAAATGGCTTTCAACCTAACTAAAAAATAAAAAAAGCCACATAAGCTGCAGAATCACAGTTGTAAAGAACAAAAAGCAAAATAAAGTATCTGAAAGACAAAGATGAAAAAACCTTAAATGAACTTAACTCCAGGACAAGAAAAAGCCATCAAGGGAGAGAAGAGATCCATGAATATTTTTCTCTGTGGTGGACGAGTGGTGGGAAAAAGTATTTGCCTTTAACTAGGATTTAAAAAAAAAAAAAAAACCTAGCCAAATTTAATAAGTTATATTGCTTACACATTGGCTGGAATAATAGATTAAGATATGATTAAAATTTCAGTGAGCTCTCAAACAGAATGAGATGGCATCCACCTGCCAAATCTTTCCTAAGGGTCTTCACTGACTACACGGAGGTACTTTCACAAAAGCTAGGGTGATGGCAGGAGAACCGAAAGAAATCCCTTCTAAATACTAGTTCTTAATAAATTGTCAGTTAGCCAATTGCTTTCTGAAGACTGATGGCCAGGCAGCAGGGTAGAGACAGATAGTCTAAGGTACAGAAAGCATGGAGCAGGAATGCAGAACAAAGAGGACTCTGAAGTTACCTGAAAATCTGGCAGCCATGCTGGAGAGCAGAGAAATGTCTCCTACAGTCTGGAAAGCACAGATCAGACAAACTGTATTCATGGACAGGAAAATTCAACATTATTGAGATATTCATTCTCCCTGTATTTATCCATAGATTCAGTACAGTTCAGTTCAGTCGCTCAGTCGTGTCCAACTTTTTGTGACCCCATGAATCGCAGCACGCCAGGCCTCCCTGTCCATCACCAACTCCCAGAGTTCACTCAGACTCACGTCCATCGAGTCCGTGAAGCCATTCAGCCATCTCATCCTCAGTCGTCCCCTTCTCCTCCTGCCCCCAGTCCCTCTCAGCATCAGAGTCTTTTCCAATGAGTCAACTCTTCCATGAGGTGGCCAAAGTACTGGAACTTCAGCTTTAGCATCATTCCTTCCAAAGAAATCCCAGGGTTGATCTCCTTCACAATGGACTGGTTGGATGTCATTGCAGTCCAAGGGACTCTCAAGAGTCTTCTCCAACACCACAGTTTAAAAGCATCAATTCTTTGGCACTCAGCCTTCTTCACAGTCCAACTCTCACATCCATACATGACCACTGGAAAAACCATACCCTTGACTAGGCGGACCTTAGTTGGCAAAGTAATGTCTCTGCTTTTGAATATACTATCTAGGTTGGTCATAACTTTTCTTCCAAGGAGTAAGCATCTTTTAATTTCGTGGCTGCAGTCGCCATCTGCAGTGATTTTGGAGCCCAAAAAAATAAAGTCCGACACTGTTTCTACTGTTTCACCATCTGTTTCCCATGAAGTGATGGGACTGGATGTGGTCCGCTGGAGAAGGGAATGGCAAGCTACTTCAGTATTCTTGCCTTGAGAACCCCATGAACAGTATGAAAAGGCAAAATGATAGGATACCAAAAGAGGAACTCCCCAGGTCATTAGGTGCCCAATATGCTATTGGAGATCAGTGGAGAAATAACTCCACAAAGAATGAAGGGGTGGAGCCAAAGCAAAAACAATACCCAGATTTAGTACAATCCCTATAAAAATCCCAGCAGAAATTTTTGAAGAAATTGGCAAGGTGATTCAAAACTAAGAAATGCAAAGGATGGAGAATAGCCAAAGAAAATTTGAAAATTAATAACAAAAATTGAGGAATTTCTAGATTTCAAGACTCACTATTATTTTGTGGCTAAGTCCTGTCTGACTCTTTTGTGACCCCATGGACTGTATAGTAATCAAGACACTACAGTACCAGTACAAGAATATAAATACAGGTCAATGTGGCAGAATCTAGGGTACAGAAATGACCCAAAAGAGCAATGTTTGTTCAATCAATGCTCCACAAAATTTTAATGGAGAGAGGAAAATCATAGCAAATGGTTAGGTGGCGCAGTGGTAAAGAATCCGCCCACCAATGCAAGAGACACGGGTTCCATCCCTGGGTCAGGAAGATCCCCTGGAGGAGGGCATGGCAACTCATCCTAGTATTCTTGCCCAGAAAATTCCATGGATAGAGCAGACTGGCAGGTTACAGTTCATGGGGTCACAAAGAGTTGGACTTGACTGAGCACACATGCACAGTTTAGAACAAGTGGTCATCTGTATGGTAGAAAGTGAACCTTGATCTTATATCATACATCACAGTTCTAAAATAAACCCCAGAATTATAAAGCTTCAAGAAGAAAGCATAAAACCCCTTCCTAGCCTTCATATAATATTTCCTGACAAGTTAAAAAAAGCACTAGCCATAGAAAATGTTGAGATAAAATGGGTTTTCAAATTTATATTTTCTACTCAAAGAATGCAATAAAATTAATAGGCAAGCCCTGGACTAGTTAAGAATTGTGTGTGTGTGTGTGTGTGTGTGTGTATGTTGTATCTGAAAAACATTCCTATTTAAAATACATAAGGAACTTTCAGAAATAATCAATAACAAGTCAAAATACAACCAAAAATGGGTGAATTATAAGCAGATACTTTTTTTTCTGAACAATAAGTATGTGGAAGTGTATCCAACTTCATTAATCATTTGTTTACCTTTATTTTTATAATGCATTTAATGGTAAATTCATATAACTTAAACTTCATTAATAATATGGGAAATGTAAATTAAAACTACAATGAAATGTCACTATACAGTCACTGATATGGCTGTAATAAAAATTACACATAATAGTGAATATTTCTGAGTGTGTAGCTGCTGCTGCTGCTGCTGCTAAGTCACTTCAGTCGTGTCCGACCCTGTGTGATCCCACAGACAGCAGCCCACCAGGCTCCCCTGTCCCTGGGATTCTCCAGGCAAGAACACTAGAGTGGGTTGCCATGTCCTTCTCCAGTGTGTGAAAGTGAAAAGTGAAATTGAAGTCGCTCAGTCATGTCTGACTCTTAGCAACCCCATGGACTATAGCCTACCAGGCTCCTCCATCCATGGGATTTTCCAGGCAAGAGTACTGGAGTGGGCTGCCATTGCCTTCTTCCCTGAATGTGTAGAACCACTGGAAACTCTCATGAATTGCTGGTAAGAATGTAAGAAGCTAACTTTGGAAAACTTTCGTAATTACATGTCAAGTTAAATATTGACAATTTCAGTTGTGTTTATCAGGAGAATTCAAAACATGTGTCTAGAAACTTTTTTTTACCATGATCAATGTAATCATACATTTGCTGTATGACTCAGAGAACTCAAATGGGGGCTCTGTATCAACCTAGAAGAGCGGTATGTGGAGGGAGACGGGAGGGAGGTTCAAGAGGGAGGGGACATATGTATACCTATGGTTGATTCATGTTGATTTTGACAGAAAACAAAAAAAATCTGTTATCCTTCAGAGGCATAAAAGTAATTATCCTTCAATTTTAAAAAAAATAAGAAATTTAAAAAAAAGTCCAGAAGAGAAATAATCCATATGACCATCAACAAGATAGTAAATTAAAATTATGAAAAATACATGTCAGAATCTATCCAGCTATATTAACTCTGGATCACTACACAATTTGAATGAATCTTACCACCATTATACTGAGCAAAAGTAGCCAGGCAAACACACATGCGTGCATGCACACAAATATACACACACACACATAAATACTGCACAAGTTCGGTAATATGAAGTCAACAAATAGCCAGAAGTAAGCTCATGAGATAACTCAGAAGTGGCTGCTTATAGGGGTCAGGAGAGGGATTACTGGTAATAGACAAGAAAAAATTTATGGAGACATGGAAATGTTCTCCATCTTACTTCAGGTACTTGTACCAAGAGCATGCACAATTGTCAAATTCATGACTGTCAAAAATTTATAAGCTATACATTTGTTGTTGTTTAGTCACCAAGTTGTGTCCGACTTTTTGTGACACTATGGACTGTTGCCTGCCAGCCTTCTCTGTCCATGGGATTTTTCAGGCAAGAATACTGGAGTGGGTTGCCATTTCCTTCTCCAGGATACCTTCCTGACCCAGAGATCAAATTTGCATCTTCTGCACTGCAGCTGGATTCTTTACCACTGAACCACCAGGGAAGTCCACACATTTGATTATTTGTAAGTTAATCTTAATAAAAGTCAACCTCTGATTTTTCTCCTTGAACAACTCATTAAAATATCAATGTCAATACACCACAACACCCTCTCTCCACTTATTTCCTTAGCCCTTCTAGACATTTAACATCCGTTCTCCATGAGATGAGACAGCATTGTTTGCTTTACTCATTAATATCAGTAGGCCAGAAACACTGCCTTACATATAGTGAGTGCTCAATATTTAATAAATGGATGGGCTTTAAATACACTGAAATTTATTAGAATATATGAATTACATTGAATCTGTAATGTTATTCCCATGTAGCCAAAGAAAAGGTGCACTTAGAGACACCTAGGTAAAGGGGTTAATGTGTTACTTTTCATTGGCACATGTGGAATTAGTAGATGGCATTTTATTTTTCTGATATAAGGGATTACTTTTTTTAAGCATCAGTATCTCAGAATGGCAGAACTATTAAACATTTATCTTACAGTGAACTTTAATTGAAGGACATACATCAAAATTATGGGGGTCAATTAAAGAAAATAAGTCAAACTAATCCATGTTATATTTGAATCAACTAACAATTATAATTAACATTTAATTAGTCAAACAATGAATCTGTAAATACAAATGTGAGATTTGCCTATAGCTTCAGAGAAAACCAGTGATTAACAACTATGCCAACAGATATGTTTGAATGAGAGAGGTGGGGGGAGGGAGATCTAGGAAATTTTTCCCTCTAAAAGTTTTCCTTTGTTATATATAAACACAAAAGGGTTTTGAGTTCATAAAAGACAGAATATTTGCACATTTTAAATGGATAGCAATATGGAAGTGGTCCAAAACACCCCTGATAGATTCCCTGGCAGTAAATCACAAACTTTGTTTATAAGATTCACCTGTGATTCTGGGTTTATTACTTAATATATTGATGTATTTCCTGTCAGTCTTTTCACATATGAATTTTTAATAAAAATAAATATGCAACCATGTGTACAATGACCATGGTTTTAATAATTCAGTTTTGTGACTTAATGTAACTTGATCTTTTTTTTTTTAAATTTAGTCTTTTAATTTATTCATTTATACTTAAGAGCTACTGTATTGGGTGGTATTCTAGAACTTCTATACATACAACTTCATGCTCAGCTTAGGATTCGAAGGAGGTCTCAAGCTCTTATACATGTTTCTTTTCTTTTCTTTTAATAACATACCCAGAGGGGTCAGAGAAACTCCTAGCAACACTGGATAGGATTTTCTGGAATATGCTGGTAATTCTAAGAGATTATGATGTGCTTCTTTCAAATCTCTGATACTTTTTCTGACGACGATATAAATCCAACCAAGGTTGCCAATGATACTGTATTAATACAAAGAATACAGGCAGTCCTTGTTGAACAAACAACCAAAACACCACTCCATACAGAAAGTAACAAAGGTCTTTATTAACAGTGGAACTGAAATGAAGAGTTCAATACGCTGCACTTTGCACAGGAAGTTTGTGCTTTATATGGTCATTCAGTTTAGTTCAGTTCAATTGCTCAGTCCTGTCCGACTCTTTGAAACCCCAGGAATCACAGCACGCCAGGCCTCCCTGTCCATCACCAACTCCCGGAGTTCACTCAGACTCACGTCCATAGAGTCCATGATGCCATTCAGCCATCTCATCCTCTGTCCTCCCTTTCTCCTCCTGCTCCCAATCCCTTCCAGCATCAGAGTCTTTTTCAATGAATCAACACTTCGCATGAGGTGGCCAAAGTACTGGAATTTCAGCTTCAGCATCATTCCTTCCAAAGAAATCCCAGGGCTGATCTCCTTCACAATGGACTGGTTGGATCTCCTTGCAGTCCAAGGGACTCTCAAGAGTCTTCTCTAGCACCACAGTTCAAAAGCATCAATTCTTCAGCGCTCAGTGTTCTTCACAGTCCAACTCTGACATCCATACAGGACCACTGGAAAAACCATAGCTTTGACTAGATGGAACTTTGTTGGCAAAGTAATGTCTCTGTTTTTCAATATGTTATCTAGGTTGGTCATAACTTTCCTTCCAAGGAGGAAGCGTCTTTAAATTTCATGGCTGCAGTCACCATCTGCAATGATTTTGGATACCCCCAAAATAAAGTCAGCCACTGTATCCACTGTTTCCCCATCTATTTCCCATGAAGTGATGGGACCAGATGCATGATCTTCATTTTCTGAATGCTGAGCTTTAAGCCAACTTTTTCGCTCTCCTCTTTCACTTTCATCAAGAGGCTTTTTAGTTCCTCTTCACTTTCTGCCATAAGGGTGGTGTCATCTGCATATCTGACGTTACTGATATTTCTCCCAGCAATCTTGATTCCAGCTTGTGCTTCCTCCAGTCCAGTGTTTCTCATGACGTACTCTGCATATAAGTTAAATAAGCAGGGTGACAATATACAGCCTTGATGTACTCCTTTTCCTATTTGGAACCAGTCTGTTGTTCCATGTCCAGTTCTAACTGTTGCTTCCTGACCTGCATATAGGTTTCTCAAGAGGCAGGTCTGGTGGTCTGGTATTCCCATCTCTTTCAGAATTTTCCACAGTTTATTGTGATCCACACAGTCAAAGGCTTTGGCAGAGTCAATAAAGCAGAAATAGATGTTTTTCTGGAACTCTCTTGCTTTTTCCATGATCCAGCGGATGTTGGCAATTTGATCTCTGGTTCCTCTGCCTTTCTTAAACCAGCTTGAACATCAGGGAGTTCACGGTTCACATATTGCTGAAGCCTGGCTTGGAGAATTTTGAGCGTTAATTTACTAGCATGTGAGATGAGTGCAATTGTGCGGTAGTTTGAGCATTGTTTGGCATTGCCTTTCTTTGGGATTGGAATGAAAACGGAACTTTTCCAGTCCTGTGGCCACTGCTGAGTTTTCCAAATTTGCTGGCATATTGAGTGCAGCACTTTCACAGCATCATCTTTCAGGATTTGAAAGAGCTCAACCAGAATTCCATCACCTCCACTAGCTTTGTTCGTAGTGATGCTTTCTAAGGCCCACTTGACTTCACATTCCAGGATGTCTGGCTCTAGATGAGTGATCACACCATCGTGATTATCTTGGACGTGAAGATCTTTTTTGTACAGTTCTTCTGTGTATTCCTGCCACCTCTTCTTAATATCTTCTGCTTCTGTTAGGTCCATACCATTTCTGTCCTTTATCGAGCCCATCTTTCCATGAAATGTTCCCTTGGTATCTCTAATTTTCTTAAAGAGATCTCTAGTCTTTCCCATTCTGTTGTTTTCCTCCATTTCTTTGCATTGATCGCTAAGGGAGGCTTTCTTATCTCTTCTTTCTATTCTTTGGAAATTTGCATTTAGAGGCTTATATCTTTCCTTTTCTCCTTTTCTTTTCACTTCTCTTCCTTTCACAGCTATTTGTAAGGCCTCCCCAGACAGCCATTTTGCTTTTTGGATTTATTTTCCATGGGGATGATCTTGATCCTTGTCTCCTGTACAATGTCAGGAACCTCAGTCCATAGTTCATCAGGCACTTTATCTATCAGATCTAGTCCCTTAAATCTATTTCTCACTTCCACTGTATAATCATAAGGGATTTGATTTAGGTCATACCTGAAAGGTCTTGTGGTTTTCCCCACTTTCTTCAGTTTAAGTCTGAATTTGGCAATAAGGAGTTAATAATCTGAGCCACAGTTACTCCCGGTCTTGTTTTTGCTCACTGTATAGAGCTTCTGCATCTTTGGCTGCAAATAATATAATCAATCTGATTTCAGTGTTCACCATCTGGTGATGTCCATGTGTAGAGTCTTCTCTTGTGTTGTTGGAAGAGGGTGTTTGCTATGACCAGTGCATTTTCTCGGCAAAACTCTATTAGTCTTTGCCCTGCTGTATTCTATATCCCAAGGCCAATTTGCCTGTTACTCCAGATGTTTCTTGACTTCCACCTTTTGCATTCCAATCCCCTATAATGAAAAGGGCATCTTTTTTGGGTGTTAGTTCTAAAAGGTCTTGTAAGTCTTCATAGAACAGTTCAACTTCAGCTTCTTCAGTATTACTGGTTGGGGCATAGACTTGGATTACTGTGATATTTAATGGTTTGCCTTGGAAACAAACAGAGATCATTCTGTTGTTTTTGAGATTGCATCCAAGTACTGCATTTTGGACTCTTTTGTTGACCATGATGGCTACTCCATTTCTTCTAAGGGATTCCTGCCCACAGTAGTAGATACAATGGTCATCTGAGTTAAATTCACCCATTCCAGTCCACTTTAGTTCTCTGATTCCTAGAATGTCGACGTTCACTCTTGCCATCTCCTGTTTGACCACTTGCAATTTGCCTTGATATATGGTCCTGACATTCCAGGTTCCTATGCAATATTGCTCTTTACAGCATCGGACCTTGCTTCTGTCACCAGTCACATCCACAGCTGGGTATTGTTTTTGCTTTGGCTCCATCCCTTCATTCTTTCTGGAGTTATTTCTCCACTGATCTCCAGTAGCATATTGTGTACTTAATGACTTGGGGAGTTCCTCTTTCAGTATCCTATCATTTTGCCTTTTCATACTGTTCATGGGGTTCTCAAGGCAAGAATACTGAAGTGGTTTGCCATTCCCTTCTTCAGTAGACTACATTCTGTCAGAGCTCTCCACCGTAACCTGCTCGTCTTGGGTTGCCCTGTAGGCTTGGCTTAGTTTCATTGAGTTAGACAAAGCTGTGGTCCTAGTGTGATTAGATTGACTATTTTTCTGTGAGTATGGTTTCAGTGTGTCTGCCCTCTGATGCCCTCTTGCAACACCTACCATCTCACTTGTGTTTCTCTTACCTTGGGCATGGGGTGTCTCTTCATGGCTGCTCCAGCCAAGTGCAGCCGCTGCTCCTTACCTTGGACGAGGGGTATCCCCTCAATGCTGCCCCTCTTGACCTTGAACAGTAGCAGCTCCTCTAGGCCCTCCTGCACCCGTGCAGCCACCGCTCCTTGGACAAGAGATACTTCTATTAAATTTTTCTGTATCACTACCTCTATCAAAAAGAATTAGGCTTAAAATTTCTCCTAGAAGTCTTTCATAAATCTTTGCTACAATTAAATGATTCACCTAATATCCTGAAATTTCTCAGTTCTTTTTTTACCTTCTCTAAACCAATGATCTATTCATCCATACAACCTTACTCACCATGTACCACAGACTTTGCTTAAATTGACGACTAAAATCTCTCTATAATCCCATTTTCACTCTATTTTATATATTTCCAGGTTACCTCCTCTAGTATCTTGCTAATGTCTCCTTTCTCATATGACTGTCTTGATGTCCTTTTTGCTCTCCTAATCCAGCTTAGTTCATGTAATTTTATGGTGAATCACAATAATGTCACTCACTTCCTAACTCCCTTGTCCCTCCCTTTACTCCTAGTCTTCTTATGGTAGAACTAACAAAACTGGTGAAATCTTGCTTCTTAAAAAGTGCAGAAGGATAAGGTTGGAGAGAGATCTATGCTGATGTGTTCTTCTTGTAGTACATTGTTTAGTTGCTACTGTGTCCGACTCTTTTGTGACCCCATGGACTGTAGCCTTCCAGGCTCCTCTGTCTATGGGATATCCCAGGCAAGAATACTGGAGTGTGCTGCCATTTCCTTCTCCAGGGGATCTTCCCAACCTAGGGATCAAATTTGCATTCTCTGCTTGGCAGATGGATTCTTTACTACTGAACCACCTGGGACGCTCATATGCTGATTGATCTCACTTTAAATTCATGTTCATTAATTTAAAATGCGTCTTTATTGCTGCCAAGTAATTCTAATACATTTCCTACTCCATTCTCTCTCAACTCACAGGTTATTTCATACCTTTTCTCCTTCCCTCAAAAACTCCCAATGATTCCTCTCCTATCCTTACAATCAGCTGATGACCTTGATACATATTTCACTAATGCTCAAGTGACCAAAAGAAATTCCAAAAAAGAAAGCAAGTGCTTTTCCTGCGAACAAAAAGGTAATTCCACAGGACCCCACCATCAAATCTACATACTTGCCTGCATCTATTCCTACAAACTTTCTCATTATAAAAGCCACCTCCATTTCACCAACATTTTCCCCAGTTCTGTGCTTTTCCCTGATCCTCTAAAACATACATATAAATACATTTCCCAGAAAGTTCTCCATAACTGTAGACCAGTATATCCTCATCAACATCTTGACTTGAGTATCTAAAAGTCTCAGCATGTACAGAAGTGAACTTTTGACCTTCTTGTCAAACCTGCTTCAGCCACAGTCTTCATTATCTCAGTTTGTAGCAACATTGTCTTTCCTAATTTCCATAGCTAAAAACCTCAGAGGCATCTTTGGTCTGCCTTTTTCTCCATCCATATCCATTTATGAGAGAATCTTGATGTCAAGGTTTGAATTATGCCCACATTCCCAAAAAATACACTGAAGTCCTCACTCTCAGTACCTAAGAATGTGACCTTGTTTAGAAATAGTGTTATTGGAGATGTGATTACTTACGATGAGGCCCTACTCATCTTAAGAGTAGGGCTGGTCCCTAATCCAATAGGACCAATATCCTTATACAAAGATAGCCAAGTAAACACAGAGACATACAAGGAGACAGCCATATGATGATGAAAGCTGAAACTGGAGGGATACAGGGTGCTTTCCTGGTGGCTCAGTTGGTAAAGAATCTACCTGTGATGCAGGAGACCACCTGCAGTGCAGAAAACATGGGTTTGATCTCTGGGTCAGGAATGTCCCCTAGAGAAGGAAATAGCAATGCACTCCAGTATTCTTGCTTGGAAAATTCCATGGACAGAGGAGCTTGGTGGTTTACAGTCCATGGGGTTGCAAAGAGTTAGACGTGACTGAGTGACTAAACCACCACTACTAGCTACAAGCCAAGGAAAATCAAAGACTGCTAGCAAACAACCAGAAGCTAGGATGAGGTGAGGAAGGATCCCCTGCATGTTTCATCAGCACCATTTCTACTTCCCTATTTTAATGAGTCTTATATGAACTTGTTTAATGAGAGTAATGTGCTCCTGGAAACCTTGCCTCTATGTGAGATCTGCCATTAAATTATCATTGAAACATGTATATTATCATATGTGAAACAGATTGCCAGTCCAGGTTCAATGCATGAGACAGGGTGTTCAGGGCTGGTGCACTGGGATGACCCTGAGGGATGGGATGGGAAGGGAGGTGGGAGGGGGGTTGAGGATGGGGAACACATGAACACCCATGGCTGATTCATGTCAATGTATGGCAAAAACCACTACAATATTGTAAAGTAATTAGCCTTAAATTAAAATTAATTAATTAATTTTAAAAAAAGAATATCAATTTTTATACCAATAAGTATGAATTCCACACCAGTCAACAATATCTAAACATTTATCACAGATAAGAAAAACAAAGGTTAGACAATGAAAATCAAGCTGACATAAGCAATAAATAAAATTTTCAATTTAATCTGTTTATATACAAATGTGGAATGTAGTGAAGGTTTTCTATAGCTACTAAGGGAAGGAAAAAGGACTTGATAATGGATGGTGTTTGGTGGAGTGGGTGAAAGAGACAAAGATCCTTTGCCAAATTGAGAAAAGTCAACCATTCAATAATTTATACCCAGCAGGGCAAGCTAATGCAGAAGCTAGGTCAGTATCTTTCACTTTCTCACTCATCTTTATCATACATATTTTTGACTTGATACCTAAAGGTATTCTTTTCTTTTCTTCTTTCCGCACTATTTTCTTCAAGTTTGCAACCAGTTGGAAGTTCATAGTACTCTGGCACTCAAATTGCATTAAAAATAACGTTGTAGCATAGGAAAACATTCAGAAAACTAAGATCATGTCATCCAGTACCATCACTTCATGGGAAATAGATGGGGAAACAGTGGAAATAGTGTCAGACTTTATTTTGGGGGGCTCCAAAATTACTGCAGATGGTGATTGCAGCCATGAAATTAAAAGATGCTTTCTCCTTGGAAGGAAAGTTATAACCAACCTAGATAGCATATTCAAAAGCAGAGACATTACTTTGCCAACAAGGTCCATCTAGTCAAGGCTATGGTTTTTCCAGTGGTCATGTATGGATGTAAGAGTTGGACTATAAACAAAGCTGAGCACCAAAGAATTGATGCTTTTGAACTGTGGTGTTGGAAAAGACTCTTGAGAGTCCCTTGGACTGCAAGGAGATCCAACCAGTCCATCCTAAAGGAGATCAGTCCTAGATATTCATTGGAAGGACTGATGTTGAAGCTGAAACTCCAATGCCTTGGCCATCTGATGTGAAGAGCTGACTGATTGGAAAAGACCCTGATGCTGGGAGAGATTGAGGGCAGGAGGAGAAGGGTACGACAGAGGATGAGATCGTTGGATAGCATCACCGACTCAAAGGACATGGGTCTGGGTGGACTCCAGGAGTTGGTGATGAACAGGGAAGCCTGGCGTGCTGCGGTTCATGGGGTCTCAAATAGTCTGCCATGACTGAGCAACTGAACTGAACTGAACTGATAGGAAAACAACTTAGGGCAAAATAAACATTGAACATGAGAACAATTTTAACTCCATGGAAACAGTTAACAGGCACAGTTGACTGGAGAGCGGTTATTGTTCAGTCGCTAAGTCATAGAATTTTTGTAACCCCATGGACTGCAGCACGCCAGGCTTCCCTTCCTTCACTGTCTCCCTGAGTTTGCTCATACTTATGTCCATTGAGTCAGAGATGCTATCTAACCATCTCATCCTCTGACACCGTTTCTTTTGCCTTCAGTCTTTCTAATGACTTGGCTCTTCACATCAAGTGGCCAAAGTATTGGAGCTTCAGTTTCAGTATCAGTCCTTCCAATGAATATTCAGAGGTGATTTCCTTTCGTTTTGACTGGTTTGATCTCCTTGCAGCCCAAGAGACTCTCAAGAGTATTCTCCATGGTCACAGTTTGAAATCATCACTTCTTCAGTGCTCGGCCTTCTTTATGGTCCATCCCTCACATCCATACATGACTAATGGGAAAACCATAGCTTTGACTATACAGACCTTTGTTGGCAAAGTAATGCCTCTGCTTTGTAATTCATTGTGTAGTTTTGTCATAGCTTTTCTTCCAAGGAACAACTGTCTTTTAATTTTATGCCTGCAGTCAACATTAGCAGTGATTTTGGGACCCAAGAAAATAAAATCCATTGCTACTTCCTGAAGAGCAATAAAATACACTGTTGTTTTTTAATATCCCATTCATGTTGTGTGCCCCCACCAAGGAAAATTTTTCATTTGTCCAGGTATGGTACATGACTCAAGTATGTTCCATAGTCTCTGACTAGCAACAACTAGGTTGAGCGAATCAATATCTCTGTCTGAAAATCTAACAGCAAAATATCATTTCTTATTATAGATGTATTTAATGCATTTTTGGGGAAAAAGCCTTTATAGCATCACTGATTCCCCACCCCAAGAAAAAAATTCATCTGAAAAATGACCTACATTTTCAAGAGTTATTATAGCAAACACGTTAACTGACTAGGCATTATGTGAGCTAAGTTTGTTTCATTCAATTTTACTCACATTAGTAACTAAATAATATTTCTTTCTGACAAGGCCTAGGGTTATAACTTGACCCTCTAAAGGGTCTCCCCAGTATCAGTCAATAGCTACTTCTTTCAGCAATGGGTGCTGTTCTTTATTGGAGAAGAACTAAATCATATCTGGGGTTTTCACAACTTTTCTTTCTTGTTAGCACTTTTTAAAAAGTTTAATCACATGCAGTGTAGCAAAGATCACAGATATCAAGTCTTTGAATCTACTGGGCTCTATTTACAAATAAACAACATCAACTCATTTGACCGAAGGCACTACCTTTGGTCACACTCCCCATTCTTACTGAAAAAGTTTTAAGATTGTTAAATAAAACTATATGATGCCTGGCTCAATTTGTATTTCAGATAAACAAAGAATGCGACACACAATAATTGGGTGCAATACTTGGGACAGACTTTTACTAAAAAGGTATTTGTGTTTTTTTTTTGTTTTTTTTTTCCCCACATCTCAAAGTACATGGAATCTTAGTTCCCCCACCATGGTTCAAACCCACATCCCCTACATTGGAAGCACAGAGTCTTAGCTACTGGTCCACCAGGGAAGTCCCAAAAGGTATTTATTATTTACCTGAAAGTCACATTTAAGTAATTACTTTATATTTTATCTATCAACTTTATTACTAGACAATACATCTACTCAAAGGGACTTCCTTAGTTATCAAGGAGGGAAGAATCCTTTTTCCAATGCAGGGCACATGGGTTTGATCCCTGGTCAGGGAACTAAGATCCCAGCTGCTGCAGGGCAACTGAGCCTAAGTGCTGCACCTAGAGAGAAGCCCCTGCGCACCACAACAAAGGCCTAGTAGAGCTAAAAAAAAAAAAAAAAAGACATCCACCAAAGAATTGCATTCTAGCTCTTGCACCACCTCAATTATTGCTCACATTCCTCCCAAGAGGCACTTAATCCCTAAGCACCAGGGGTTCTTTAAGTACATGGTTCGCTTAACACACATGTACAGGAACATGTAGATCACTGACTATCCTGGGACCAACAGGATAAATAAATCCCATCTCTCATCCTGGCAGAGCACACCCTCCAGAGAAGAAGGCAGACATGGAAAGAAATACTGCAAAAATTGCACTGAGAATAGCAGCATCAACAGATTCTGTGGGAAGCACGGAAGAAAAGAAGTACATAACAAATTATTTCTGAAACCATAACAAAGATTTTCCGAGTTTACAAAAGTCTGTAATAAGAGAAACAGATGTGTACGACATCTCTTTGGATGATATGCACGTTTAATTGTTAAAGCACCTCTTTGAATCTTTAAATGCTGGGGTACTGCTAGAAAACCCAGGCCCTTGACTGAAGAAAATGACATTAGCCTGTGTTAAAGACAGATGGTTAGGGCCTCTTTAATCCATGCAATCTATCTAAATATATCTTTATTTTCTGTGTCTATGCACACTGCTGGTTTATGGTCCTTGGTTGGAATGTTAGCCAAGTCATTTTGTGCAAAAAAGGAATTGCGTAGGCTAAAGCCTGGATGAGCTCACTAGAAACTGCTTTCTATTTTGGGTCTCTAAGCGACTGTGGTTTGGGGATCATAAAATAAGATGGCTTTGTCTTTGGTCACAGCCTGTGTAAGTTTTACATACAGAAAAAAATAGAGGAGGTTGTAGACAATAGCTGGAGAGAAATAGAAAAAGAGCTATGGAAGAAGGGCCTTGGAATTGCTTTTGCTTCTCTCACTGGCCAGCTGGTAGTAAAACCTTAAATTGATCAATCCCTACTTACACAGGAAAATAGCCTGATTATCATTTATCTAGAGAGTTTGAATTAGACTTCCTGTTGTTTCTTTGTACTGGACAAAGAAAGATAAGCTTAAGATAATCTATCAACTATTGATCAAAATATTTCAGCACAACAAATGCTAAAATTATCACAATGTACAGGTTTAAATCCAGTTGTTTCATTTTTTCATTTTCAATAACATGGATCATGTTGAGTCATTAATAATCAATATTCATAAAATTTCTGTTATGATTTGGGGGTCTAGACTGTATCATTTTCATCAATCACAGTTAATGGAGTCAAAATAAGCTTCATCATGATTCATTCCACAGAACAAAAGAGTTGCTATACTAAATGAGTAAGTCTCTCTCCTGTATATGAGCATAGTCTCTCTCTCTCCCTCCTCCCCTTGCCATCTCCTTCAGTGTAAATCTTTGAACAAAGGCACTCGAATCACAAGGGTTAGGTTTGGTCGGGCCACTGAAATCAATTTGGCACCAACTCCCACCTCCAGTGTAGGACATTATTCCTTTAGGGATCCCCAAGTGCTCACAGACAGTCTGCTCCCAAGCTGCCAAGGAAAAGTCAGTAACTGTGCAACAGGAACCAATATTCCTTGAATGGATGGCAATTCAATGAATGGCATACTCATTTCATATCAAGATATGTCAAGGTCCCCAAAGTCTATCCCTTTATCCTTACTGAGATAAATCAAACTCCAATCTTGATGAGGCTTTCTCCATCAGATCGGCACTTGGGGCCAGTTGGATGGTTAAGACTGAGTCCATCACCTGAATTCTGAAAAAAAAAAAAATTATGTGTGTTTTTGAAGAAACACTTCTTTGAGTAACTGATCTTTGTGGCCATGGACTCTCGTATTCTTTCTGGTACTTTTCTTCTCTATGGATCATATCTATTTTCTTTTACATACACAAGAATGAGAGAAACTGCTCAAATATACCAAACGTTAAGAAAATAACCTTGGAGAGACAAGAGTAAATTTAGTTTTTGAATCTTTACTAATAGTCAAGAAAATATTAATGTATCAGGTTCGATTAATTCATTTGTTCATTCAAATATCTATTTAATGCCTGTGAAACTGCCTGGCATATTTTAGCATCACAATTGAACAAAACAGAGAAAGCTTATTTGGTTAATATTAACAATCTTAAAAGTTACAAGCCATTGAACTCCAAGTCAGGATTCTAAATCATTGATTTGCTCTAAAAATCAAATATTTTGATGAGTACAACTTATTAATGTATCTGAGTATCTAAAATAAGCTTGGAATTAACCAGATGGGATATAAGATATTATCCTATGCAAAAAAAAAAAAAAAGACCAGAAAAAGAGAAAACTATATGTGTTCTTCAGGAGAAAAGAAATTGATTAGTTTTACTATATGATGTTGTTTTATGTAGTATCTCTAATAAGATTCCTCCCAATACCCTGCTCATAACTGACTAATCACTACAATGATAACTGCAGATTCAACAAACTGCTATTGGAAAGTACTCAAGAACAAAACTCCAGAAAATCCCCTAAAGCAAAGATTAAATCTGCCATGCATCAGCAACTATTTGTATAGTATGCACACAGTATTTATAAGTCTTGTACACTGTTGGTGAGAATGTAAGTTAGTAAAGCCACTACAGAAAATAGTATGAAGGCTCCTCAAAAAACTAAAGATAGAAACACCTTACCACCCAGCAATTCTACTCTGGAGCATGTATCCAGAAAAAATGAAAACACTAATTCAAAAAGACACATGCATCCCAATGTTCATAGCAGCATTACTTAAAATAACTAAGATACAGAGACTCAACAGAGAAGATTGGGTGACACACACACACACACACACACACACACACATACAGAGGAATGTTATTTGTTTTTAATGTTTTTAATACAATTAAAAAAAAAAGAATTAAATTCTGCCATTTGCAACAATGTGGATGTACCTCAAGGGTATTATGCAAAGTGAAATAATTCAAAGACAAACACTTTTATTACCTATATGTGGAATCTAAGAAGTAAAACAAATGAATGACTTTAACAAAATAGAGATAGACTCACGGATATAAGAACTAACTAGTGCTTACCAGAAGCAAAAGGGAACGGAGGAGGAGTGAGACCGGGATAGGAGATTAAGACACAAACCGCCATAAATAAAAGAGATAAGCAACAAAGATACATTATACAGCACAGAGAAATACAGCCATTATTTTGTAATATCTTTAAGTGGAGAATAATTCATAAAAACATTGAATCATTATGCTGCACACCTGAAACTAATATTGTAAATCTTCTATACCCCAATAAAAATTTTAAAGACAATTCCAGAAAGCTTCAAAGAGCAAAGCTTGAATTTGTCATGCACCAGCAACTATTTTCACAGCATTTACAACTACTTACATAACATTTAGGTTGTGTTGGGTATTATAAGTAATCCACACAGGATTTAAAGTACACAGGAGGCTGTGAGTAGATTAAAATATTATGCTATTTTAAATAGTGTACGGGTCTCCATCCTCCCTGTTAGGAACCAGGCCACACAGCAGATGAGCAGCAGGTAAGCAAAGGAGGCTTTATTTGTGTTTAGTGCTGTTCCCCAATGAGCTTGGGTCATGTCAAAACCATCCCCCCTCCCTTGGTCCATGAAAAAAATTTTCTACCAAACAAGTCCCTTGTTCCAAAAAGGCTTGGGATCACTGATATAAGGGGCCTGAGCATCTGTGACTTTGGTATATGGTTGGGGGTGGTTGTCCTGGACCCAAGCCCTGGTGGAAACTGTTCCAGGAGTATCTTCTGGGGCAAGAATTCTCCATAGCATCTTCAACATATTAGCCTTATTGTTTCTTGCCTCAGCTCCCTAATGACCTCCCTCTTCTACTCCTCATCTTTCACTTGGCATTTCCCTCTTCCCAGACTTATGACGTAGGCTTGCAATTGGTCCTTATTGGCTGGGCTTAACCTTTAGAGTTATTCACCATATTGTGTATTACTGAACCTTGTTGTTGACTGACTATTGTGAGCACAGAATCAATGAGCATCAAAGCATCTAGCTCCCCTCCTTCTGCCCTAGAAGACCGAAAATCCTGAGAGGTAATAGTGCAAATATAGTGCAAAAATGGTCCTCTCAAAGGAGATGGCCATCTCAGTGGAATCCCATATCAATGTAGCCAATGTGAACACAGAACTACAGCCAAGATCAAAAACCCCCAGAGGATTCCTTTTTTTTTTTCATCTGTTATTTCATTTTGTCATTCACTTATTCAGTAAATGCACAGACTACTAGTTATATACCAATGCAAGTGCTACATGATGGAGAGAGGGAACTGGAGTGGATAAAGCATTTCCTGAGGGAACATTCAAGTTAGTAAACACACTTGTAGTAAATAATTAATATCAGACATGAAAAGTATTACTGTAGGAGAACTACAGGGGACTCTGGAAGCATAGAAACAAACAAACAAACAACAACAATACTTCATCTGGACTAGAGAAGTCATGGAAAACTTCTCAGAGAAAAGATGGCGCTAGTGGAAATGACATGGGCTATGGGCTAGGAGAGTGTGAAGAAGAGAGCAGCACACAGGCCTGGGGGTAAGGAGGTGCATGGAGCTCATGGGGACAAAGACACCTAGTCCCTTCTTTCTGACTGGAACATAGAGAGCAAGGAAGGAAGTGATAAGAGATAAGGCTGGAGAATGTGATAGTCCCAGATTATGGGGCTTTAGGACCATGTGTGCCTTGGTAAACTCCTAGGCAGGACAGTGACACTATCTAATGGTTTCTGTTTTGTTTTCAACTGTCTCATAGAGAAAGGATTCAATGAAAGGGGAGGTGAATCTACACTGAGGACAGGGGAACAGATGAGATTACTTCACTCACTGCTCAAAAGGATTAGCTTGGCCGCAACGTGATGCTGAAGACCATTTTTCCTGCTGTCTCACATTAGAGTGGGATGAGTCCACTGAAATGATTCTGTGGATGAAAACCCTAAAATGCCCTAGAGGAATCTCTGGCCCAAGGAATAAGTATTCACATCTTAGGCTCCAGACACCTTCCTGTAAGTAGTGGAGCACAGTCTTCAGTTTTCAGACATTATCTTCTTTCTGTCTTGAACTCTGTCCTTCTCACATTGACCTCTAGGCTCCTTTTCCCTGCAGCAATTCCTGTCTATTCCGAGTTCAATCTCCCATTAGGTAAAATGCCTGCTGTAATTTCTGAAGGAGTTCAGAACAAGCCTCTCCAAAATGTACCACTGTGGCATGTGCACAATTTTCAGCTAATGGCAATCAGACTTTGTGGGCTCAAAAGAAGCTTGTGCCCCTCCCTTAAATACCTAAAAGAATTTCAACTGGGGGCAGATTTTATCTTAGTGACCCATGTGTGTGTGGTGGTGGTGGTGGTTCAGTCACTAAGTCGTGTCTGACTCTTTGCGACCCCGAGGACTGCAGCATGCCAGGCTTCCCTGCCCTTCACCATCTCCTGGAGTTTGCTCAAACTCATGTCCATCAAGTTGGTGATGCCATCCAATGGGTAATCATTTAATTACTCAACATCCTCTCTTTTTATTGTCCTGTCCTCAGATGCCTCAGGCCCCTATCTCATTCCTTGGCTTAGGATGGCAAATACACATCATTTTATCTTTCTGTCTTTGAACTGCTCATGTATATGGGGATCTTGTACATATGAGTTTTAATTTGATTTCCTCCTATTAATCTGTTTTGTATCTATTTAATTATTAGACCAGGTGAAAGAAGCTTTCAAGGGTAGAGGAAAATGACTGCAACTCAGTGCCTGACTGTGATGATAACCCATGCCATGTCCCAGGCTGCCTTGGCTGAGCCTTGACCTGGTCCCCAACACAAGTTAATGAGTTTGAGAAACATAAGCCTCATGAATACAAACCTCTGAGTTGGTTTGAGGTATGAAATCACCAACAGGGAATACAAAAGCAAAGGGTGAAGAGTGTTAACATAATAAATGGCAACTGTTTGGAAGACAAAGCGAAGGGATCGCTTTAAGATTCACTGTTAATTCTCACAACAGGAGAGAGTAAGCTGAGGTGCCAGTTGTCCCTCAGCTAAAGAAACAGAGATGTTTCAACGAAAGGTCTTTTAGGAACAACAACGACAACAACAAAATCAGGCCTGCCATTTTGATTGGCTCAAGGAACAAAATGTGGAAGGAATACTGGGATTCTATAATGTCTCTTATTTCTACCATTGATTCCAAAACAATAAACTTAAATGAGGTTAAAAATTGGTGCACACATTTAAAAGTATTTCAGAAAGGTATATCTCATTTTATTTAACTCATGACCACATAGTCTATCCTTGTTCAAAGCTGCTTTATTAAATGATTAAGAGGAATTGATGTTTAACAAAACACAATATTGTGGGCACTGATTTTGTATCTTTCATGAATATGCTATTGAAGTATATTTTGCAGAAAATGCTCCTGAATTCAACAGCACAGTCCAGGTGTGCTCTCTCTGCAAGAGAAGAGGCTTCTATTTAATGCCTTTTTTTTTTTTTTTTTGAGAAACCTGTTTTCTAGGGGTGAGAAGAACCTGTGACTGCAAATCAAAGCCCCCTCTTAGACGGCTGCCCGATTCAATTCCCAATGACATAGTTCAAGTGGAAGCTGCAGATGATGCAAATGAACATCTGTAGTGCATCATGACAAACTTCTTAAATAATTCTCAGGGAGTTTCAGTTTTCAAGTCCTGTTCCCTTCATGTTATTGTCTAAGAACTATCATTTTAGGACTATCAGCTTCAGTACAACATACACTCAAATCAACTTCTGCTGCTGTTGCTGCTGCTAAGTTGCTTCAGTAGTGTCCGACTCTGTGTGACCCCATAGACAGCAGCCCACCAGGCTCCTATGTCTCTGGGATTCACCAGGCAAGAATACTGGAGTGGGTTGCCATTTCCTTCTCCAATTCATGCATGCATGCTAAGTTGCTTCAGTCGTATCCAACTCTGTGCAACCCCATGGACAGCAGCCTACCAGGCTCCTATGTCCACAGGATTCTCCAGGCAAGAATACCAGACTGGGTTGTCATTTCCTTCTCCCAAAACAACTTTTACACCATTCTAATACCAGCATTCAATTACCCAAGCATGAGGATCACACAGGCTCCAACATTCTCTTCTTATCATATGTATTTCATGTCAGTGACACTTTTTGTGCTTACCCCTGGTTCATTTTCATATAACAACAACAACAAAAAAAAGCTGCTTGGCAAAGATGGAAATAAAAAAGTTAAGATGAAGGGATATTGAGGGGTTACATGTCTGATATGAACAAAACCAAAGCAGAATATTGGAAGGCAGAAAACTACAGGTGAGAAAAAAGTAGCACAGATGTTCCAAAAAGCTAACATATATTAAAATAAAGCTATCTGGTAGGAAATGTGCAGTGTTGCTTCACACTGTGTAAATATGATTAATTACAGACCCTGCTCTGCACTCCATTGTCAAGTGATGTTCATCAAGCATTTACTGAAGGTGACCCATCCTAGGTTCCAGGGAGGCAAAAGTGAACAATACACACAAAGTTCTTGCTGTCATGGCCCTCAAAGTTTAGCAAGGTAGTATTAAAAAATGGGAGCTCACTAATCCTGTGGGAGGAGCTAAAGAAAATGACAATGTTGGGCATAAATTGCCCAGAAATACCTCTGGGCATCTTCTAACCTCACCACTCATCATCCACAGTCATTAACTCAAGAAATTGCATTTACCATTCATCAAAGAAATCTGAGTCTTCCTAAGCTCCTGGTACACAATGAGTAACCCAGTACAGTTAAGAGCAAACAGTAACATATCTGATCAAGACAAGTGAAATAATGAAACAAATCATGGCATTTGCTAAATTTTTTTTCTATTTATGGTAATTAGAAGATGCTAATATTTTAATCACATGTGTTCCTGTTTCCAATTAAACTGGAGCACCTTAGAAAACCTTTAGCACTAGGCATATAGTCAGTGCTCAATAAAATGGAGGCAATTCCCAGGTGATGCAATGGAAAAGAATCCACCTGTAATGCAGGAACTGCAAGAGACACTGGTTCCATCCCTGGGTTGGGAAGGTTCCATGGAGAAGGAAATGGCAACCCACTCCAGTATTTTTTCCTGGAAAATTCCATGGACATAGGAGCCTGGCCGGCTATGGTAAGCGGGGTTGCAAAGAGTTGGACATAACTTAACAGCTAAACAAGAACAACAACAGTATTACCGAACTTTGAACCATTTTGCCACCATATCCATCAGCATAAAATAAGGGACACATTTCATAGGCCATATAAGCATAGATGTCTTCTTACTTCATGTTTCAGTTCAGTTCAGTCACTCAGTCATGTCCAACTCATTGCGACCCCATGAATCACAGCACGCCAGGCCTCCCTGTCCATCACCAACTCCCAGAGATCACTCAGATTCACATCCATCGAGTCCGTGATGCCATCCAGCCATCTCATCCTCTGTCGTCCCCTTCTCCTCCTGCCCCCAATTCCTCCCAGCATCAAAGTCTTTTCCAATGAGTCAACTCTTCGCATGAGGTGCCCAAAGTACTGGAGTTTCAGCGTTAGCATCATTCCTTCCAAAGAAATCCCAGGGCTGATCTCCTTCAGAATGGACTGGTTGGATCTCCTTGCAGTCCAAGGGACTCTCAAGAGTCTTCCCCAACACCACAGTTCAAAAGCATCATTCCTTGGTGCTCAGCTTTCTTCACAGTCCAACTCTCGCATCCATACTTGTCCACAGGAAAAACCACAGTCTTGACTAGACAGACCTTAGTTGGCAAAGTAATGTCTCTGCTTTTGAATATGCTATCTAGGTTGATCATAATTTTTCTTCCAAGGAGTAAGCGACTTTTAATTTCATGGCTGCAGTCACCATCTGCAGTGATTTTGGAGCCCCCCAAAAATAAAGTCTGACACTGTTTCTACTGTTTCCCCATCTATTTCCCATGAAGTGATGGGACAAGATGCCATCATCTTTGTTATCTGAATGTTGAGCTTTAAGCCAACTTTTTCACTCTCCTCTTTCACTTTCATCAAGAAGTTTTTTAGTTCCTCTTCACATTCTGCCATAAGGGTGATGTCATCTGCATATCTGAGGTTACTGATATTTCTCCCGGCAATCTTGATTCCAGCTTGTGTTTCTTCTAGCCCAGCGTTTCTCATGATGTACTCTGCATAGAAGGTAAATAAGCAGGGTGACAATATACAGCCTTGACGTACTCCTTTTCCTATTTGGAACCAGTCTGTTGTTTCATGTCCAGTTCTAACTGTTGCTTCCTGACCTGCATACAGATTTCTCAAGAGGCAGGTCAGGTGGTCTGGTATTCCCATCTCTTTCAGAATTTTCCGAGTTTATTGTGATCCACACAGTCAAAGGCTTTGGCAGAGTCAATAAAGCAGAAATAGATGTTTTTCTGGAACTCTCTTGCTTTTTCCATGACCCAGCAGATGTTGGCAATTTAATCTCTGGTTCCTTTACCTTTTCTAAAACCAGCTCGAATATCAGGAATTTCACGGTGCACATATTTCTGAAGCCTAGCTTGGAGAATTTTGAGCATTACTTTACTAGCATGTGAGATGAGTGCAATTGTGCATTAGTTTGAGCATTGTTTGGCATTGCCTTTCTTTGGGATTGGAATGAAAACGTACCTTTTCCAGTCCTGTGGCCACTGCTGTGTTTTCCAAATTTCCTGGCATATTGAGTGCAGCACGTTAACAGCATCATCTTTCAGGATTTGAAACAGCTCAACTGGAATTCCATCACCTCCACTAGCTTTGTTCGTAGTGATGCTTTCTAAGACCCACTTGACTTCACATTCCAGGATGTCTGGCTTTAGATGAGTGATCACACCATCGTGATTATCTGGGTCATGAAGATATTTTTTGTACAGTTCTTCTGTGTATTCTTGCCACCTCTTTTTAATATCTTCTGCTTCTGTTAGGTCCATACCATTTCTGTCCTTTGTCGAGCCCATCTTTGCATGAAATGTTCCCTTGGTATCTCTAATTTTCTTGAAGAGATCTCTAGTCTTTCCCATTCTGTTTTTTTTTTTTTCTTCTATTTCTTTGCATTGATTGCTGAAGAAGGCTTTCTTATCTCTTCTTGCTATTCTTTGGAATTCTGCATTCAGATGCTTATGTCTTGCCTTTTGCTTCTCTTCTTTTCACAGCTATTTGTAAGGCCTCCCCAGACAGCCATTTCAGATATGACCTAAATCAAATCCCTTATGGTAATACAGTGGAAGTGAGAAATAGATTTAATGGACTAGATCTGATATATAGAGTGCCTGATGAACTATAGAGTGAGGTACCTGACATTGTACAGGAGACAGGGATCAAGACCATCCCCATGGAAAAGAAATGCAAAAACCAAAATAGCTGTCTGAGGAGACCTTACAAATAGCTGTGAAAAGAAGAGAAGCCAAAAGTAAAGAAGAAAAGGAAAGATATAAGCATCTGATAGAGACTCAGCCTTAGGGCTGAAGACAGAAGTTAAGAACCACAGAGAACAAACCCAACTAGCCATGACCCTTTCAGAATTTGTTCTTTCATCAGGGACATAAGTGACTATTCGATATTCAGGAGGTGCTGACCAGTGCTTAGTGTAGAGACATACACAGACTCATCTGGGTCTTTTTATCATCCCTCACTCTTCCAAGCTCTCACATAATATAATGCAAGAAACAACTTGTAATGGAACCTGAGGTTGGATTTAATGCCTCTTTCTTACTGCCTGAGTCTGAGAGACATTTAAGCACAAGAAAATAAGGTCACAGTTTTTCTTCACTTCAGCAGCTAATAATTAGAGCTAAGTTTTTATTTAAAAGTAGACTTGATGTAGTAATATATTGATTAATTAATGATACATTACCTTGAAAAAAGGGAAATTGTTGAATCCCAGGTAACAAACGAGGAGACAGAAATAGATTTAGTGCCTCGCCCAAGACCATTCTCTATGTAACTAACAGCCACAGCTTTTATATTGTCCAAGATGCATTTCTGATCTTTAATAATAGCATAGGTGCTAGAGAAGAAACATTAAGCTTATTCCAAGATACTGAAACAATTACATAGAAACATTTACTTTTTTCTAGATTCTGACATCTCCCTTTAGCACATTCAAACTCATGTTTTTACCCAAAATGTATTGGTCAGCATTTAGTGCCATAATATTACCTAATGTTTATGAAAATGGTGGAACCATGCCATGGGCATGGAGTGTATTTTCACAGTAATCACTCAATAGGTGCAGTTAGAACTCTCATTTTAGAGAAGCAGGCATGACTTTTGGCTGAGTTTTTACTGAATAGTAAAGTTAGCCCTCAGTATCTGCAGTTCCATAGCTATGGATTCAACCAATCATGGATTAAAAATATTCAGGAAAAAAAAGTTTCAGAAAGTTCCAAAAAGCAAAACTTGAATTTGCCATATGTCAACAACTATTTACATAGCATTTACATTGTATTAGGTATTATAAATAATTGAAAGATAATTCAAAGTATGCAGGAGGATGTACATAGGTTACATGCAAACACTATACCATTTTGTATAAGGGACTTGAGAATCTGCAGATTTTGGTACCCATGGAGTCTTGGAACCAATCCCCCAGGGATACTTACAGATGACTAATTTCATCTAAAGGATTTAGCTCAGCAGCTAAATTGTGCTACAAGTTAGGCCCATACACTGAGTACAGTCCTTCTAAAGTTCACTTAATGTCACAATATTTTTGTACTGAAACATAGCTAATTTACAACATTGTCTTGATTTCAGGTGAACAGCTAAGTGATGCATATCTATTTGCCCATTCTTTTCCATTATAGATTATTATAAGATATTGAATATAGTCCCTGTGCTATATAGTAAATGCTTGTATTTATTAATCCCATACTCCTAATTTATCACCCCTGCTGCCGTCTTTCCCCTTAGGTAACCATAAATTTGTTTTCTATGTTGGCAAGTTTGGTTCTGCTTTGTAAATAAGTACATTTGTATCATTTCTTTTTTTTTTATATTTCACATATAAGCAATATCACATTCCATTCATCTTTCTCTGTCTGACTTACTTTACTTAGTATGATCATCTCTAGGTCCATCCACATTGTTGTAAATGGCAATATTTCATTCTTTTTTATAGTTGAGTTAACTTTACTATTAACACAAATATCTCACCAAGACACCTGGGAAGCTTTTAAGGAGTACATTCCCACATGCCATCCTTAACTTATTAAATCTGAATCTCCAGGAGGAAGGGCCTAGGAAACTGCACACTTAACAAAGCACTCCACTAGGCAATGCCCTTACATTCAGATGAATTCCTAGTTTTCAATAAACAGATCCTTAAATGTTTGTGGTTTGCTACAGGGATCCTGCACAGGAGATGTAAACTATGCTTACTACTGACCAGACCACTCAGAGTTAAGTTTGAGGTGGCATATTCATTTTGACTAGGGGAGGAGACTGGGGAAAATCTTCATGGGAAAGGCAAGAAACTCTTTTTCTGTGTATGTTCAAACATTAGAGGCAGCTGTCATAAGCAAAGACTCTAGTGCCAGACTATCTGGGTTCAAATTCTGGCTTTGAACCTTATCAGCTTGACCAAAGGGGCAAGTCGTTTAACCTCTCTCAGCTAGAGTTTCTCCATTTATAAAATTGAGACAATGATAGCATCTATTTCCTAAAGTTGTTACATGCCTTAAAAGTTATTTACACATCCTAAGTACTTAAAAAAATACTAGGCTTTGTTTGTTCAGCAGTCACACTTTCAAAAAGGTTTTGCATATATCCTATGGGATAGGTTGAGTCTGTTAACCCCACTACCACCTATTGAGATGACAGAAACTTACACATAGAGAAAATAAGGTTCCCCGTGCTACTCTGAAGATTCATGGAAGATGGTAGTAAACCCAAGGCTCGTACCTTCTAGTCTTTTCCTCATTCTAATATTCAGATGGTTTCCCTTCACTTCCCTTCACTCCAATATCCCTTTGGACTATGAGTTATTACTATGTACATTACAGTCTGCCTACAAGAATAACGAATTTCTTAATACATGTCTTTTTACTACCATGTATGGAAGAAAACATTTAAAACAAACTCCTGAAACTTAATAGGGCAACTTTTAATTGTGTGCAGAATTCAGCTATTCACAAATATATGTTGCCAATGTTAGATCTAAGAAATATTTTCAAGCTTCATTACAGAAAAATCACTTTTCTATTGATCTATTTCTGTGTGACATCAACAACCTTTATGACAACATGTGAGAGACAGCTGGCCAAGGTGATAAACAAAAGGTCTTATGACTTAAGCCATGTCAAGAAGCTTTAGGACACTTTGGGAAACAGATCTCAAACTTCCCTCTCCCTACAGTGCTGACTTTTACCAAGAGATGTTTGAGAAAGAAATCTGAGTCACTATCTGTCTTTTAATTACAACATGGCAGTAAGCAGACACTACTGACTTCAGCATGACTCCTGCTACTACAAACAATGCCATTGTTGTAAATAGGTGCCTGTTTTACACCATCCAGAACCTGGCTAGGTGCCAAAGAACAGCTGAACAGATCAAATTTGTTCCACTGGAATAGAGTCTTAAAGCAGCAAAAGTTAGCTCATTAGAGACATCTCTGAGACTCAGTCTTGTCAACTTAGTGTTCCAGAGGGCACTGAAGTCACTGGTTGTGCTACCATACAGACTTCTGCTCAATTAACTGGGGACCAAGGATTGGTAGCATGCTTCCCTCTGAGGGGCAAGAGGCCAGCATGGGTCTGGGTTGTGTGCTGGGAAGGCTGAGCAATAAAAGGCTCAACAATGTTATTGATTCATTTTCTTTTTAGATACTTTAAAGGCAACTCAATCTAGTTATTTAATATTAATTAATTAAAATGTTATAATTAGCAAAAAAAAAAAAAAAAAACACAGACCAATACGCTTTCCTCCAAGTGCACATGGCATCTATCTAGCCACAAAGAATTAGAATCCCAGTTAACAAAAGAACAACTTTTTAAACTGTGAAATGTTTTCCAGTGGAAGTTTCTATACAGGCTAACATTACTACCATCTTCAATCTTACACACTATCAAATTTATTACAATATATTTTGTTATTGTGGCTCAGAGTTTATAATTATCCAAAACAAAATACTATTTCAGACAATACTGAGTGACAGAGCACACACACACAACATATACAACAGTGAAACAAGACTAAAGACTGGAAACTGATCAGTGTTAAACAGACATGAAGAGGTGAGAAATATGAAAAAGTCTCATTTGCTCAAGATGAGTATGCCTAAAAGATTAACGTCAAAAAATCTAAACCTATCCCCACAGACCACTTTTCTACAGAGCTCCACTGACTTTCTTCAAAGGGATAAGTGGATCAAACAGAATATGACTAAAAGGAAATGGAATTCATTATTTTGTTCAGAGGAAATAAAGAATAAACAATACTAAAGGCAGGCATAAGGGTGATTAGTCTGAAGAGAAAGCACCATCTCATTATGTCAGTCCAGGTCCGATGGAGGACACGCTTCCAAGTGTGGGCAATTTCAGCTCTCAGTCAACTCCAGATCCTACAGTGCAGAGAAACGAAGCAGGTATTCACCAGATTTCCTTGCAATGGGGCTGACAGCACCTTTCACATCACAATTGCAAATAAATTCACACCTTGAACAGTGAAGCACAGTGAATCGAATAATCTAGTGCTACGATAAATGTTACAGGAAAAGCAACTGTGCCCCTTCAGGCAGCCACATTTCCTTAGATGAACCTTTTCAAGGACCGCAAGCCAGTTGGCAAAGTTTGAGGTCTCTGACTGGACACACTAATTTACATCTTGATCTCTTGTGCCTTGGATCTTCTTTTTGCAAAATACAGTATTAATTGGAGCCAACTCAGTATATCAGTATGACTGCTCCGTTAGTTCAGTTCAGTGGCTCAGTCGTGTCCAACTCTTTGAAACCTCACAAATCACAGCACACCAGGCCTCCCTGTCCATCACCAACTCCCGGAGTTCTCTCAGACTCACGTCCATCGAGTCCGTGATGCCATCCAGCCATCTCATCCTCTGTCGTCCCCTTCTCTTCCTGCCCCCAATCCCTCCCAACATCAGAGTTTTTTCCAATAAGTCAACTCTTCGCATGAGGTGCCCAAATTACTGGAGCTTCAGCTTTAGCATCATTCTTTCCAAAGAAATCCCAGGGCTGATCTCTTTCACAATGGACTGGTTGGATCTCCTTGCAGTCCAAGGGACTCTCAAGAATCTTCTCCAACACCACAGTTCAAAAGCATCAATTCTTTGATGCTCAGCTTTCTTCACAGTCCAACTCTCACATCCATACATGACTACTGGAAAGACCATAGCCTTGACTAGACGGACCTTAGTCGGCAAAGTAATGTCTCTGCTTTTGAATATGCTATCTAGGTTGGTCATAACTTTTCTTCCAAGGAGTAAGCGTCTTTTAATGTCATGGCTGCAGTCACCATCTGCAGTTATTTTGGAGTCCCCAAAAATAAAGTCTGACACTGTTTCCACTGTTTCCCCATCTGTTTCCCATGAAGTGATGGGACCAGATGCCATGATCTTAGTTTTCTGAATGTTGAGCTTTAAGCCAACTTTTTCACTCTCCACTTTCACTTTCATCAAGAGGCTTTTCAATTCCTCTTCACTTTCTGCCATAAGGGTGGTGTCATCTGCATATCTGAGGTTATTGATATTCTCCCGGCAATCTTGATTCCAGTTTGTGTTTCTTCCAGTCCAGCGTTTCTCATGATGTACTTTGCACCCTTAACTAGTATGCAAACCGAATATGTTGTAGTATGAGTCCTCAAGAACAAGGCATGCTCAGTGAGCTTAGAACAGAGTCCCACTGCCATTCACTTCTAAAATAAGATGGAGCAGAATAAGATGTATGCAAAGCATACACACCTGCTGAAATGGCCGTTATTTGGGAACTGCAGTCACAAATGAGCATTGAAATACACTATCAATCTGACAGAGCCAAACCCAGATGAAACTCAATTACTTGAGTGGCCAGAAACCACCACTGCACTCTGTGAGGGCTTTGAATAACTTCCTTAAGTCATCAACATTTGTTTGGAACCCATTCTGTATCTTGAATAGTGAAAATTCAATGAATGGTTATTACTATTTCATTTTAACTTCACTATGACATTCTATCTTTATAATCACCTTTATAAAAAGGTAGGTGTGATCATCATACTCTGGTTTAGCTAGGTAAACTGTGGTGACAGGAATTTAAGTGACATATCCAAGCATTACAGCTAGTAAACAGAAAACTTCAGGGCTATCTGTTACCAATGATCTTTCACATATATCCTGTTACTTCCCCAGCCATCTCAACATGGCTCAATATATATCCAGTATAAAACATCAAGGACAGCTGTATAGTAGGCAAATGTCCACATCCTAATGCTCAGAATCTGTATTGTTTGTTTATGACATAAATGGAGATTAACATTATAGATGAAATTAAGGTTGCTAATCAATTGACATTGAGACAGGGAGACTGTTCTGGATTTTCTGGACAATTATTATAGCCAAAGGCAATCAGAAGGGGAAGGCAAAACAGGAGAACCCTCTGGTACCATTTCTCTAAATGGTAACAAGAGACTCAACCAGCCATTGCTAGTTTTGAAGATGGAAGGGGGTTATCAAGCCAAAGAATGAGGACAGCTTCTAAAGCAAGGAAAGGCCAGGAGACAGATATCCCATAGTAAATCAAGAAAGAATGAAGTCCTGATGACAGTCTTGATTTAGCCCACTGGGATTCATTAGGGAATTCTGCCCACCAGAATTATACAGTAAATGTACATGTTTATTAACAATGTAAACAGGAAATAAATCCTGGGAAGCTTGCTACTGTTACTGCTGCTAAGTCGCTTCAGTTGTGTGCGACTCTGTGCTACGCCATAGACGGCAGCCCACCAGGCTCCCCCGTCCCCAGGATTCTCCAGGCAAGAACATTGGAGTGGGTTGCCATTTCCTTCTCCAATGCATGAGAGTGAAAAGTGAAAATGAAGTCACTCAGTCGTGTCCGACTGTTCGCGACCCCACAGACTGCAGTCTACCAGGCTCTGCCTTCCATGGGATTTTCCAGGCAAGAGTACTGGAGTGGGGTGCCATCGCCTTCTTCACCTGGGAAGCTTAAGCATTCATAAATGTGAAAATATTTGCAACCTCATTCATGTTTCAATTTTCATTTTTTTCTGAACAAGATAATCTTTGGCCAAACCTCAAGAAAGAAAAGGCTTCCCTGGTGGCTCAAATGGTAAATAATCTGCCTGAAACACAGGAGTTCTGGGTTTGATCCCTGGGTTGGGAAGATGCCCTGGAGAAGGAACTGGCAACCTACTCCAGTAATCTTGTCTGGAGGACTCCATGGACAGAGGAACATGGCGGATTACAGCCTATGGGGTCGGAAAGAGTCTGACACAACTGAGTAACTAAAACTTTCTTTCATGTTTCTTTGTCAAGGAAGAAAATTATTAACATTTGGTAAGCCTAGTCCTGGCAAATTCTAACACAAACTTAGTGTCTTGAACAATACAAGTTTGTTATCTTACATTTGGAGGTGGGAAGTTTGAAATGAGTCTTAAGAGGACTAAAATCAAGCTGTCAGTGGGCTAAATTCCTTCTGGGGAAAGAGAATCCTTTCCTTGCCTTTTCCAGTTTCCAGAGGCCACCCACATCTTTGGGTTCTCAGTCCCTTACTTGCATCACATCTTCACATCTTACGCTGAGCCCAATCTTATCCTTCCTCTTGTTATTTATTTGTATGCTTTCTATATGTCCTTGATAAATATTTGTATAAGTTTTTTAATATATTTCTGATATGAATACATTTTAGGACATATATTGATATCATTTTATCCCAGTGTTTTACATGCCTTTTCAATTTCTAAGTGGTACCTTTGATTAACGTAAGTTTTGCTAGGTCCAGCTAATCATGTTATTCCTCCATTATTATTGCTTTTTTGCATTGCAAAAAATATTTTCTTGTTCAAAATAGCAAAGTTAGTTAGTTATCGTCCTCTAAAGCTTTCTCTTAGGACTTTTATTGATATAACTTTCACCTTTGTAAATGTTTTCCAATAATTTCAATGTTTCTGTATGGTATGGGGTCTGAGTGACTTTTTATTCTTCATATTCAATTGTTCCTGCATCATTCTTAGAAAATATTTTCTTCTCACTTGTGAATGGTATTAGTACCTTTGTTAGAAAGGATTTGACCATACATGAGGGTCTGTTTCTGGACTCTTTCCATTTCACTGATTTATTAATATTTATCTATTCCTTATGTCAATACAGTACTACTGCTACTACTGCTGCTATAACTACCATAAATGTATACTAAGTCTTAAAATCAGGTAGTATAATTCCTCCAATTTGTAATTTCCCAGGAATGTTTTATCTAGTCTAGATTTTCTACATTCACATATAAGATTTAGTGTAACCTTGACTATTTCTACATAAAGTACTGGGGTCTGGACTATAATTGCAATGAATGTATAGGTCAATTTGGAGAGAATTGGCAAGTTAAAAGTAATTAGTCTCTATTTAATATCTTGTGATAAGCCATAATGGAAAAGAATCTGAAAAAGAATACATACATGTATAACTGAATCACTTTGCTCTACACCTGAAACTAACACAATATTTTAAATTAACTGTACTTCAACAAAACATTTTAAAAAGTAGAAAAGAAAGCCTCACTTATCTCATTAATACCTATGTTCAGTAAAACTTTCTTTTACTTAAAAGTAATTAGTCTCTAGTCTAACAGTGTATATGTATTTGTAAGTTATTTTTCTGTTCAATGTTTTGTAGGTCTAGGGTAGAGGCTTTATAAGTAATTTCTGTCAGATTTATTCCTAAGTATTTTGGGGTTCCATACTATCCTATATTATATTTTAAGATATGATTTCCAGTTATCAATCATGAATAAAAGGAAATAAAATACCTTTTTGTTCAAGTTTGTGTCCTGAAGTCTTGCACAGTTCAAGTGTTAGGTCTACTATTTTGACCTTTCAATAAATACAATCATATTGTCTGTGAATATGAACAGATTTACTTTTTTTACCCAACAGTTACAACTTTCATTTTAATATTTCCTTAGTATTTGAGCCAACACCTCCAGTACTATACTGAATAGAAGTTGTAAGGGTATTCATTAAGAATGCTATTTAAGAATTTTATAGATATCCCCTATCAAGTTGCAAAAAATTCTCTCTAGTTTATATATATTTTTTTATTTTTCAAGAAAGGATTTTAGATGTCTTTTTTTTCACATCTGTTGCTCTGACCATGTTATTTTCTGATTTACTCTGTTAATATGATGAATTAATGCTAATCAAGTCTCATAGGTTAAACTAATCTTACATTCTTGAGACAAATCTCAGATGATCATGATGTATTCTGCCTTTTTATATTATTCAACCTGATTTATTAGTATTTTGCTGAAGATTCTTGCATTTATATTCATCAAGGATATAACTAATTCTTTTCCTATAATATTTCATGTTTTGCTATTAAGACTACACTGGGCTATACTAATTTGTTCACTAAAACAAATTAGAAAACATTCTCTATTTTTTGAAAGAGTTCATGCAAAATGGCATTATTTCTTCCATATGTTTGGATAGAATTATGCAATTATGTATTCTGGACCAGAGTTATCTGTAGGAAATGTTTTTAATTGTCCATTTCTTCATGTATCAATTTTGGTAAGAAAAAAAATATGAAACAGGCAAGAGAAATGAGAACCACAAAACAGTATTTTATTTTTCTCATGTTATGTGCCTAAGAAAACCTTGAAACCAAACTTAAACAATGACATTTAAGAAGTACAAGTATAAGCTAGTCACATTCATGAACTTCAATTTAAAAAACTCTAAAATGAAACCAATTCCAATAATACATAAAAATGTGTCAAGACCTGGTTGGGTTAATGCCAGGCATGCAAGTTCTGCTTAACGTTAGATAAGTGATGTTGTTTGCCATAACTAAACACTGAATAAATCAAAATAGAAATGCATGATTATTTCAAAAACATAGAAAAACATCAATTTTGGCCCATCTGTATTTAAAAACAAAATATTTAACCTAGTAATAAATGTGAACTGCCTTAATATGAAAAATATTTCTATAAAAACATTAAAAGTGAACTGCCTTAATATGGCAAAGGTATCTATAAAAACATTAAAGCAAATATATTCAATAGTAAAATGTTGAAAGCTTTCCCTTGGAGATCAGGAACAGAACAAGCATGCCTGCCATAATTCTATTTACCATTGTCTTATTAGAGCTCTTAGCCACTACAGTCAAAGCCAGGGGAAAAAAGAATAAGAATTAGAAAGTAAAATACCAAGAATTTGGTATTTTAATATTAATTAAATATTTACTGAATTATTAGTATTTATTCACTCAATGTTACTAAATGGTACTATTGCCTACATAGGAAAGTCAAAACTATCTGATATATTAGCATACATTTAACAGGTACGTACAGCAAATTGAGTGGGTGATAAATCAATTTAGAAAAATCCATTTTTGCATTGTAGCCATGGATGGTTAGAATGACACTTTAAAAGTTAAATTTTTAAAGGCATAAAAAATATGAAATGCCTAGGAATAAATCTAACAAAGTATGTATAAAACTCTAGGGAAATTATAAATTTTACTTCAATGTATTAAAGACAAGCAAAATAAAGGAGAGTTACACTATATTCCTGGACTAGAATACTCAAGTGTATAAAAATTATCTCCAAATTTATCTGAAAATTTGACACCATCCTAATTAAAATTGTGACACAGTTTCGTGTGTTTGCAATGTGAAAATCTAATTCTCAGTGCTTAGGAAAATGCAAAGTAGAAATCAAAGTATTAACTTCTGCAAAATTCCCACACATATGCAATCAAATATACTTATAGTTGAGTTATAGTCACATTGTTTATATTCACCCCAATTTGGAAATAACTCCAAAAACCATAATATGGATAAACTGTGACATATTTGCAAAATTGAAATTATTAGATATACAAGTGACTTAACTACAGGTACCAGTATTAACATATAGATCTCACAAAAAAAAGGAAATGTTAAAGGAAGGATTTAACACATAGAATTATTATATTAAATTATATCAGGAATGTATGAAAATACAGTGTCTGGATAAGCAGGTAAATAATTATCACAAAAGTCAGGATCATGGTTAACATTGGGGCTGAGGGTTAGGTAAAAAATGTGAAGATAAATAAGACTACATAAAACTAAAAAGGTTCTGCACAGCAGAAGAAAAAAATTGGCAAATGAAAAGACAACCTAAGGAATGGGTGAAAATAGTTACAAATCATATGTGATGAGAAGCTAATATATAAGGAACTCATACAATTCAAGAATGGAAAAAAAAAATCAGCTTAAAAAATGGACCAGGGTCTAAAGAAGACACACAAATGGCCACCAGGAATGTGAAAAGATGTTCTATATCATGAACCATCAGAGAAATGCAAATCAAAACCACAATGAAATATCACCTCATGCCTGACAGAATGGCTATTGCCAAAAATACAAGAGATAACAAGCTCTGTAAAGGATGTGGAGAAACTGTTTTTAATATCAGAACTGCCATTTACTAACTAAGGATTACTGTTAATACATATATAAACTACTTGAAAGAGTGTCTGGTGTGTATTAAGCCTATGTAAAGGTTATCAATATCTTATCTATTGTGACTATTATTTCTTTTGCTACAAACCAGTAGAGTAAGAATGGATTATTCAACTAGTGCTTTTGCAACAGCTGGCTTTTCATCAATTAGAAATTCAGTCCAAATGGATTAAAGAAACTGACAACAAACTTTAAATAATGAAAGAAAATATAAGGGTTTTTTGATAGGAACAAAAAAATGCAAAAATCATACAGGAAATACTGAGGAAATTTAAGTCCTATATAATCATATTTAATCATATATAATCATGTATGAAAATCAAGACCATAACAAAGTTAGAAAAGCAATAGCCTTGGAAATGATAATCGTGTATCCTAGGAAATGCAATGACTCAAAAATGTTACAGAAATATCTACAAATCACAGAGGAAAAGACAATCAGCTCAATAGAGAAAAGAGTAAAGGATGTGGGCTTGCAATTCATATAACTCACAGACATGGAAATGACAAACAACAGTGATATACTGTTTCACACATACTATATTTTGTTTCCAGTATGATGGCTCTTTGATAACTGATGGGGTCATAATGGTATGTTGTCAAGGATGTAGGGAAATGATAAAACTCATACTGTCCTGGGTTTTATACTTTAAAGAGGGATTTGGTGATATCTATTAAATTGGAAAACATTTTTACCCCATGACCCAATTTCTCATAGTAGTACACAAGAAGGTATGTAGGAGGATGCTTATTGCCCTACTGTTTACATTAACAAAAAAATACTTAAAGTAATACAATGGCCTTAAGTATTTGATAAACAGTTGTATACATTTTAAGTTAATTATACAGCAGTTAAAATGTTAATATATCTTTCTCTTATATATGCATATGTATACAAACATGCAAACATATACAAATGGATATGTGTGTATATATGTACATAAGTGTGTCTATGAACACAAATATGCCTGAAAAATATTAAGTGGGACAAGCAAGTTGTGGAAAATGTAATACAGTATACATGTTTAAAACAAAAATACTGCATAGAAGAAAACTGCCTCAAAATAGTAAAGGCCATATATGATAAGACTACAGCAAACATTATTCTCAATGGTGAAGAACTGAAAGCATTCCCCCTAAGATCGGGAAGAAGACAAGGGTGTCCACTTTCCCCACTATTATTCAACATAGTTCTGGAAGCCCTAGCTACAGCAATCAGAGAAGAAAAAGAAATAAAAGGAATCCAGATTGGAAAACAAGAAGTAAAGCTCTAACTGTTTACAGAAGACATGCTACTATACGTAGAAGACCCTAAAGATAGTATCAGAAAATTACTAGAGCTTATCAGTGAATTAGCAAAGTTGCAGGGTACAAAATCAATACAAATCACTTGCATTTCTATATACTAACAATGAAAAATCAGAAAGAGAAATTAAGGAATCAATCGCATTTACCATTGCAACAAAAAGAAATAAATATCTAGGAATAAACTTACCTAAGGAGACAAAAGAAGTGTACACTGAAAATCATAAGACACAAAAGAAAGATATCAAAGACTACATAAACAGATGGAAAGATATTCCATGTTCCTTGGTAGGAAGAATTAATATTGTGAAAATGTCTATACTACCAAATGCAACTACAGATTCAATGAAATCCCTATCAAATTACCAATGACATTTTTCACAGAACTAGAACAAAAAAATTCACAATTCATATGGAAACATAAAAGACCTCGAATAGCCAAAGCAGTCTTGAGAAAGAAGAATGGAACTGAAGGAATCAACCTTCCTGACTTCAGATTATAATACAAACCAATAGTCATCAAGATAATATGGTACTGGCACAAAAAGAGAAATACAGACCAATAAAGCAAGCTAGAAAGCCCAGAAATAAACCCATGCACATATGGGTACTTTATTTTTGACAAAGGAGGTAAGAATATACAATGGGGCACCAGCTTCTTCAATAAATGGTGCTGGGAAAACTGGACAGCTACATGTAAAAGAATGGAATTAGAACCCTTCCTAACACCATACACAAAGATAAACTCAAAATGGATTAAAGACCTAAATATAAGATCAGAAAAGAACTACAAAACTCTTAGAGGAAAACAGGCAGAACACTCAATGACATAAATCAAAGCAAGATCCTCTATGACCCACCTCTTAGAGTAATGGAAACAAAAACAAAAGTAAACAAGTGGGACCTGATTAAATTTAAAAGCTTTTGCACATCAAAGGAAACTGTCAGTTCAGTTCAGTTCAGTTGCTCAGTCATGTCCGACTCTTTGCAACCCCATGAATAGCAGCACACCAGGACTCCCTGTCCATCTCCAACTCCCAGAGTTCATTCAGACTCACATCCATCGAGTCAGTGATGCCATTCAGCCATCTCATCCTCTGTCGTCCCCTTCTCCTCTTTCCCCCAATCCCTTCCAGCATCAGAATCTTTTCCGATGAGTCAACTCTTTGCATGAGGTGGCCAAATTACTGGAGTTTCAGCTTTAGCATCATTCCTTCCAAAGAAATCCCAGGGCTGATCTCCTACAGAATGGACTGGTTGGATCTCCTTGCAGTCCAAAGAACTCTCAAGAGTCTTCTCTAGCACCACAGTTCAAAAGCATCAATTCTTCGGCACTCAGCTTTCTTCATAGTCTAACTCTCACATCCATATATGACCACTGGAAAAATCATAGCCTTGACTAGACGGACCTTTGTTGGCAAAGTAATGTCTCTGCTTTCGAATATACTATCTAGGTTGGTCATAACTTTTCTTCCAAGGAGTAAATGTCTTTTAATTTCATGGCTGCAATCACCATCTGCAGTGATTTTGGAGCCCCCAAAAATGAAGTCAGCCACTGTTTCCACTGTTTCCCTATTTCCCATGAAGTGATGAGACCAGATGCATGATCTTTGTTTTCTGAATGTTGAGCTTTAAGCCAACTTTTTCACTCCCCTCTTTCACTTTCATCAAGAGGCTTTTAGTTCCTCTTCACTTTCTGCCATAAGGGTGGTGTCATCTGCATATGTGAGGTTATTGTTATTTCTCCCGGCAATCTTGATTCCAGCTTGTGCTTCCTCCAGCCCTGCGTTTCTCATGATGTACTCTGCATAGAAGTTAAATAAGCAGGGTGACAATATATAGCCTTGATGTACTCCTTTTCCTATTTGGAACCAGTCTGTTGTTCCATGTCCAGTTCTAACTGTTGCTTCCTGACCTGCATATAGGTTTCAAGAGGCGGGTCAGGTGGTCTGGTATTCCCATTTCTTTCAGAATTTTCCACAGTTTATAGTGGTCCACACAGTCAAAGGCTTTTCCATAGTTAATAAAGCAGAAATAGATGTTTTTCTGGAACTCTCTTGCTTTTTCCATGATCCAGCAGATGTTGGCAATTTGATCTCTGGTTCCTCTGCCTTTTCTAAAACCAGCTTGAATATCTGGAAGTTCACGGTTCATGTATTGCTGAAGCCTGGCTTGGAGAATTTTGAACATTACTTTACTAGCGTTTGAGATGAGTGTAATTGTCTGGTAGTTTGAGCATTCTTTGACATTGCCTTTCTTTGGGATTGGAAAGAAAACTGACCTTTTCCATGCAAGTTGAAAAGACAACCCTCAGAATGGGAGAAATTAATAACAAATGAAACAACTGACAAAAGATTAATTTCCAAAACATACAAGCAGCTAATACAACTTAATGCCAGAAAAACAAACAACCCAATCAAAAAGTGGGAAAACTACCAAAACAGAGATTTCTCCAAAGAAGACATACAAATGACTAACAAACCCATGAAAAAAATGCTAAACATCGCTCATTATTAGAGAAATGTAAATCAAAACTACAATGAGTTATTATCTCACACCACTCAGAATGGCCATCATCAGAAAGTCTACAAACAATAAATGCTGGAGAGTGTGTGGAGAAAAGGGAACACTCTTGCAATGTTGATGGGAATGTAAATACAGCCACTATGGAAGACAGTATGGAGATTCCTTAAAAGACTAGGAATAAAACCACCATATGACCCAGCAGTCCCACTCCCAGGCATATACCCTGAGGAAACCAAAATTTAAAAAGTCACATGTATCCCACTGTTCATTGCAGCACTATTTACAATAGCTTGAACATGGAAGCAACCTAGATGTTCATCATCAAAAGAATGGATAAACAAATTGTGGTACATATACACAATGGGATATTACTCAGCCATAAAAAGGAATGCATTTGAGTCAGTTCTGATGAGGTGGATGAACCTAGAACCTATTATACGAAGTGGAGTGAGTCATAAAGAGCAAGATAAATATCATATTCTAACACAAATATATGGAATCTAGAAATGTGGTACTGAAGAATGTATTTACAGGGCAGCAACGGAGAAACAGACATAGAGAATAGAATTATGGACATGGGGAGAGGGGAGGAGAGGGTGAGATATATGGAGAGTAACATGGACGCTTACATTACCATATGTAAAATAGTTAGCCAATGGGAATTTGCTGTATGGCTCAGGAAACTGAAACAGGGGCTCTGTATAAACCTAGAAGGATGGGATGGGGAGGGAGATGGGAGGGAGTTTCAAGAGGGAGGGGATATATATATACCTATGGCTGATTCATGTTGAGGTTTGACAGAAAACAACAAAATTCTGGAAAGCAATTATCCTTCAAAAAAAAAAAACCTTAGGTAACACAAATATTGGTTATCTTGATTGTGGTGAACATTTCATGAGTATGTGTATATATATGTCAAAATTCAAAGTGTATATTTTAAATTACTGCAATTACATTAATGATACCTCAGTAAAATCATTTTTGTAAAGCTATATGTAGGATGTGGGAAAAAAAAAAACCCACTTAAGTAACAGAAACTCAGTATTCAAGAAAGAAAAGCATGTGAAGATTATGGAAAAGTTAAAATCTTTCAACAACTATTAACTATAATGCACCAGGTGCTGTGTTCTTTGTTTTTCTTAATCATCATATGCTCTTATGAAATCTTGCTTGTTTCCTGTAAATAACTTACATCTATTCGTAATTATGCATTTATTAAACAACAGGATTATTATCTGCCACTACCACTGAAAATAACTGGTACTACCTATGAAGGTAAGAATTTGTATTCTCTCTTCACTTTTACTATCATTTCTCAGTGCTAATCCACTGACCAGTTATTTTCAGGTATTCGGTAAATATTCACTGAAAGAATACTAGCCTTATGTTCTCAAATATATACACATACATACATACATATATGGGACTTCCCTGTAGCTCAGATGGTAAAGAATCTGCCTGCAACTCAGAAGACCCAGGTTCAATCCCTGGGTTGGAAAGAGCCTCTAGAGAAGGAAATGGCAACCCATTCCAGTATTCTTACCTGGAGAATCCCATGGACAGAGGAGCCTGGAAGGGTACAGTCCATGGGGTTGCAAAGAGTAGGACATGACTGAGCGTCTAACACTACACTATATATATGTATATGTATATATATATATATATATATATATGTATATATGTATATATGTATATGTATGTATAGGATAGTCCCTAACCTCAAGAAGCTCATAGTCTTAATTGTTAACTTTTCGTAAATCCACTATTAGTAAGTAGAATGAGGTCTAAAAATAGCACTTCAATTCATCAGTAAGTTAGACTTTAATGGTTTAAAAAGAATGGTGATAAGATAGAAAATCAGACAGCCCTCAAATGTTTTGTTGTGTGGGTGTTATACGGCTAAAATTAGGTCCCTATCTTAACTTCTGCAAAGCCAAAAATCTTTCGTATCAGTAACACCTTGATAGTTTGACTCCACTGATACATGATTTGGACCCAATAATCACAGGTTTGATAGGTCTGGAGGAACTCATTTTTAACCCTATACAGGCATAACTGAGAGAAACTGCCATTTCTATTCCAAACCACTCTGATAAAGCAAGTCACGTGAATTTGTCAGTGCACATAAAAGGTCTGTTTTACACTATACTACCCTAACTGAGTATTATGTCTAAATAAACAGTGTACATACCCTAATTTAAAAATACTTTGTGTGTGATAGTCGTGAAGCTGGATCCCATTCTTTGTGACCCCATGGACTGTAGCCCACAAGGCTCCTCTCTCCACGGAATTCCCCAGCAAGAGTACTGGGGTGAGTTGCCATGCCTTCCTCCAGGGGATTGTCCCAACCCAGGGATGGAATGCGGGTCTCCTGCATTGCAGAAAATAAATAAAAATACTTTATTGCTAACAAAAATGCTAACTATCTTTTGGCAAAGCAGGATTGCCATAAACCTTCAATATCTGCAAAGTTCAATAATGCAGGGTATGCCTGTGGTTGTTTTCTGAGACATGTTATTAAGGTACCAGTATGGGCTCACAAATACAATTATTAAAATGCTACTGTCAAAATAAAAACCAAGTAGAAGAAAACTGTTGTCCTGTATGGTACTGGTTCTATTATCTCTCAAACAATAACACAGCATAGATCACAAAGCATAGGAATAAAGTGGACATGTCATTTCATCATGGACTCTTCACCAAAATACTATTTGGTTGGTGCAAATGTAATTATGGTTTCAGACCATGACTCATTATAACTAGGCTCAAACACATCTCTATTATTCAAAATAGGAATCATTACAGTCAACACATTTTTGCCAATGAGAAATAAGTTGATTCCTATAGCTGAAAAATCCGTGCTTTGTGATTACATGAACACGCGGAGAGCGTTTTCTGTGTCCTTCTGGCTGCGGAAGTGTTTTCTCTGCAAAAAGTTGTTGAGATGCTTGAAGAAGTAGTAGTTGGTTAGTGAGATGTCAGGTGAAGATGGTGGATGAGACAAAACTGGCAAAATTGGCACCAAATTCTTTCAACTTTTGAAGCACTGGTTGTGTGATGTGCGGTCAGGTATTTTCTGTTGTGGAAAAGAACTGGGTCATTTCTGTTGACCAGTGCCGGGTGCAGGCATTGCAGCTTTCAGTATATCTCATTGATTTGCTGAGCATACTTCTCAGATGTCATGGTTTCACCAGGATTCAGAAAGCTCTAGAGGATCGGACAGGCAGCAGACCACCAAACAGTGACCGTGACGTTCTTTTGGTGAAAATCTGGCTTTGGAAAGTTCTTTGGACCTTCTTCTTGGCTCAACCACTGAGTTAGCCATTGCCGGTTGTCATATAAAATCCACGAAAATCCATATAAAATCAATGAAAATCGCGTGTCACAATCCAATTGTGAAATGGTTCACTGTTGTTATGTAGAATAAGAAGATGACACTTCAAAATGACAAGTTTTCTTGATTTTCAGTCAGCTCATATGGCACCTACTTCTTGAGTTTTCTCACCTTTTCACTTTGTTTCAAATGCCAAACAATGACAGAATGGTCAATGTTGAGTTCCTTGGCAACTTTTCATATAGCTGTAAGAGGATCAGCTTCTATGATCCCCTCAATTGGTTGCTGTTAACTTCAGATGGCTGGCAACCACACTCATCTTTAAGGTGCTTTTCTCCTTTGCAAAACTTCTTAAACCACTACTGCACAATATGTTTGTTCCTGGCCCAAATGCATGGCTGATGTTGCAAGTTGTCTCTGCTGCTTCATGACCCATTTTGAACTCAAGTGAAAAAATTGCTCAGATTTGATTTTTGTCTAACATCATTTCCCTCGTCTAAAGCAAATATAAACAGCAAGTAGAAAGTCAATAGCAAAAAACAAAGCAAGAAATGTGCATTAAAATGATATATAACATAAGCACATTTATTTAGAATGTATTCCAATATCAAATGCCAAAGTGCAACAATGCAAAACTGCAATTACTTTTGCACCAACCTAACATTTCTGAAATTACATTCTATCTCTAGAACTTTATAGCCTTTGTGGCACTCCATCTCATTTCTAATTTTTTTAACTCTTTGCCAACCTTTCTGGATGTATCTGTCAGGATACATTAGGGTATGGTACAGTAACAAATGCCACCCACTCAAAGTTTAATGGCATAAAACTACAAATGTATTTCTCACACAATTTATTGATAAAGGGTTGGATATGGAGTTCTAATCCTTTGTATCACAGCAATATCCTCACTCAGGGACCTGGCTGATGGCTCAACCACCATCTTGAGCACTGCTTCTCACTACAACAGAGTCAAGGATTTAAGCAAAACCCGTACCGTTTTAAAACTTCTCCATCGAAGGGGCACTCACACTCCACTGGCCAAATCTCATATGACCACACCTGAGTTCACCTCAGTTGCCATGTAGAAACCTTCCATAGAGAGACACCCTGGCTATTGGTGAACAGAGATAGCTTACCACACTGAAGTTTTACCATATTTCATTGGATTTGGTTGACTCATTGAGCAATTATTACAGCAGGAGAACATGAACAAACAGGTTGTGTAGAATAAGAACTTAGATTCTGGAGTATGCCTGCTGAGGGTTTATTCTTGCCCTGCTACTGATTAGCCTTTTGATTTTGACTAATTACCTTCTCTGTACATCCAATCTTTAATTTTGCAAAATAGGGATGTTGTTGTTTAGTTGCTCAGTCATGTCTGACTCTTTGCAACCCCATAGATTGTAGCCTGCCAGGCTCCTCTGTCCATAAGATTTCCCAGGCAAGAATACTGGACTGGGTTACCATTTCCTTCTCCAGGGGATCTTCCTGACCCAGGGATCGAACCCAAGTCTTCTGCTTGGCAGGCAGACTCTTTACCACTGAGCCACCAGGGAAGCAAAATCGGGATGGTAAAAATAATACACACCTTGTAGGACCACTGTGAGTTTTAATGTAGATAGTATATGTGACTCTCTTAGAAAAATATATGAGATATAGTAAGTGCTCAATAAATTCTTGCTGACATTATCATTATTATGGCTACTACTATTACTACTGCTACTACAACAACATACTAGATACTAGAACACATTTTATCTAAATTTATTTGAATATTTCTATGACAGAGGTATTCATATATTCATTTGATAAATGAGAGAACAGAAGTTAAAACAGTATTATAAGGAAAAAGATCTAATTATAAAGCTCACATTTAGCAAAGCTGCAATTTGAATACAGATCTGCCTGACTCCAAACCCTTTGCTAGTCTCTATGGTGTTTATATATTTATCAAATACCTATTGTCCAATACTTTTACGTGGAACATAAATTTAATATTTATAATTTCTCCAACTGACTATCATACAGGCACTTTCATATTGTACAGAACATTCTTTATGTCCAAAACTTGCAAGCCCTGCATTTTCACAGTTGCCACACACAGTCTTTGGTCGTAAACACACAGGACAGACTTTCTTGACTCCAAACCCAAGGAAAGCCCTGATGCTGCAGAGATGGAAACTCAAGCACTTCCCTTATCTCCTCTTAATGCTGCACCCAGTGCTGTAAGGGCTTTAACGTCTGTGTAACTTTTATTGCCAAAGTTTCACAGAGCTTGATAATCCCTGTTATTAAGTGCCTGATTGGAAAAAAAAAAAAAGGCTTTGCAAATGTCTATTTTTCTTGCTTATATCAACAATACTCATGATGGTGTGCAAAGCCATGAATCCATCACATACATGACATGTAACATTTATATTTCACGATTAGCTGCCACTCAGTGTTGCTTTAGTTGTTGCCATGTAGCAACTATTAACCTCCATTCAGTCGCTCAACAGATAATAAAGCAACTAGCAACTGTAAATATATACAGTGTTGAGTCAGATATATTCTCTGGTCTCAGAGAGAATATAGTTCAGGACAGCATGTATAACTGAAACATTGCAGCATTATAGTGATTTGTTAAGATGGATTGCGGGCCTCAGCCAGCCTTACAGAATCATCTCTTCTCAGAATGGGCCTCAAGAACATTGGCATGTTGGTAAGACCTTTGAAGTGATTTTACAGAATAAGATGCAAAGCCTATGGATTACAGTCAAATTCACAAAATATCAGTACTGGTTGAAATATTCTAGCTGAAAAATAACATGATAATCTTCTGTTGTCACATACAACTTCATTTTACACATGAGAAACATAAGATCCACAAACTGGCTTGGCCAAAGTCATTTGCCCTTTCTCTGGGCATATCCACAACTAAACACTGGTTCTCGTCATCCTAGGTTGACACAATTTATTGTCCAAACTGAGGCAATTTTGAGAGGCAAAGGGTGAACTATTTTTGATAAGTACACTGGAATGATAGATAAAAATTGGAACTTTCCTGGGCAAACCAAGTCTTATGATCACCTTCCCTAATCCCCAAATTAATGTTTCATAATTCTACATTCACATACAGGGAATCCTACAACTGAATGGTTTCTTTCTTTTAGAATTAATTTATCATTTTCCACCATAGACACTTTTAAGTTCTCTCGCTGGACACTCCCTCTCCACTTGAACTTAGTGGAAATATACTTGCCCTCCTTCAGCAAAGAATAAATGCTACTTTGACTTTAACATGTCAATATAAGGTTCATAGTAGATTATAGGTTTTAAGAGTTCAGGCTCTGAAATCTTATAGTTTTGAGTCTGGATCATAGCTGAATCAGAAACTAGAGGTATGACCTTGAGATATCATAATCCTCTTGGGGCTCAGTTTCCCCATTGCAAAACTGAGAGACTTACCAAAATTAATGCAAGTGAAGTGATCAGAAAAAAACGGGTGACACATGGTAAGCACTTAAGATATTTCTCCTAATTATTGCTGTTAATAAAACTTGCCAATTTGACCTTTTAAAACACGTTCTGGACAGGAGATATATGTAGAAAGACTAATAAGAATATCAGACACTTTTTATTCTCTCAAGGGTTTCAAATCAGGCCAACCCAACTTTAAATTCCAACTTAACAATTCCTATGTGCCCTTGATTAAGTTACTTCCAAGCCCTGAAACCTCAGTTTTTCCAACTATCAATAAGTTGTACAGTCGTGTTGTGTCACCTGTCTTACAGTCATGTTGTAACATGTAAAACTCATCACAAGAAATTTCCACAGAACCCTGAAGAGTTGTTATTGCTCATCTGCTGAGTCATATTTGACTGTTTGTAATCCCATGGATTAAAGCATGCCGGCTCCTCTGTCTTCAACTATCTCCTGGAGTTTGCTCAAATTCATGTCCATTGAGTCAGTGATACTGTTTAACCATCTTATCATCTGCTGCCCACTTCTTTTGCCTTCAAACTTTCCCAGAAGCTGAGTCTTTTTCAATGAGTTGGCTCTTCGCAGCAGGGGGGCAAAATATTGGAGCTTCAGCATCAGTGCTTCCAAAGAATATTCAGGGCTGATTTCCTTTAGGATTGACTGGCTTGATCTCCTTGCAGTCCAATGGACTCTCAAGAGTCTTCTCCAGAACCACAGTTCAAAAGCATCAATAATTCGGTGCTCAGCCTTCTTTATGGTCCAACTCTCCTATCAATATGAGACAATTTTTGACTATATGTACCTTTGTCAGCAGTGATGTCTCTATGTTTTAATACACCATCTAGGTTTGTTGTAGCTTTCCTTCTAAGAAACATCTTTTAATTTTGTGGATGCAGTCACCATCCACAGTGATTTTGGAGCCCAAGAAAAGAAAATCTGTCATTGTTTCCACTGTTTCCCCATCTATTTGCCATGAAGTGATGGGACCAGATGCCATGATCTTAGCTTTCTGAATATTGAGTGTTAAGTCACCGTTTTCACTCTCTTCTTTCACCCTCATCAAGAGGCTCTTTAGTTCCTCTTCACTTTCTGCCATTAGAGTGCTGTTATTTGCATATCTGAGGTTGTTGATATTTCTTCAGGCAATCTTGATTTTAGCCTAGGATTCATCCAGTCTGGCATTTTGCAAGGTGTATGAACCCAATAAATACCAGATCCTGTTATTCTTTTAATATTTTTGTTATCATATATCAATATTTGTCATTCAGCTTTAAAATAAAAGGGAATTATAAACAGCAAAAAGTTTAGAATGTTTGATAAATATCCTTATTTAAAACCTAACTCTTAAGACTGGCAGCTTTTGTATACATATTAATTTTTACTGTTGTATTTTCACAAAACAACTTCTGGCTTGCCCACTTCAATTTTTTTTTTTAATAAGTGAATTTGAACAAAGACAAAGTTGAGTGTTCAGAATGTTTCTCAAAATACGTGACCAAATGCCCACCCTCATATGTGCAGTAATATAATTTTTGTTTGTTTTTTGCTTTGGTAAGGATGACACATAATTTAAGTTTCATCTTATAAGTACCAACCAAAAAGCATATTCCTTTGAATACTACTACTAATTGTTTTATAACACTGGATATCAGCATAATCCAATTTGAAAACAACCTTCTATTGTCTAAATATTTTATCACTACTAGTGCGATAATGAGAACTTAACTAGAAATTATAAATTTTTGAAATGAGCATTTTTAAGAACTTGACTACAACTCAAGGTCAATGAATGAGATCATTAACAAGCTCTCATTTCTTAGTCGTGGCCTCTAATGGTATTCATTTTAACTTTGCCTTTGGGGGTTTTAATTGTTCTTATGAGGCTGTGGTTTCTCATTATTTGAATCTCACATGTCATTGTAAACATTAAAAATCTCATTCTGAGGAAGATTTCAAGAATGATATTAGAATGAAACTTGACCTTCAAAAGTTATACCATGTACTTGAGGCATTAGAATGATATACTGCTCCCCAAAGAAGGTATGCTTCCATGTGAGCACACAAGAATTATGTGTGTATACAATTCCATATTGCATGTAAAAAAACATTTTAACCCTAAACATTGAGAAAGCAAAATTATATTCTTTATAACTATATTAGTTTGGCATATGAAAATCTCATAGCTTCTCCATCTTCAGTAATATATGTACTCAATTGTTCTTCCAAGGATAGGGATGAATTTGCACAAACAAATCAGGGGTTCAGGCATGAATGCTTCTATGGAAAACATTTCTGGAAAACACCAGGCTCAATTTAGATGTACTGACCCTAGCTCCAGAATAAAGTTTCACAAAGTCAAGGTTAAATGAATATTCCATATGGCAATTTAACTAACTACCATGTTTAAAACCTAAGATTTATTACTATATCAGCCCTAATTATTATATGCATGAAGGATTTAGAAGAAATGTCCTTTTTGTTTTAGGATTCATGTATGAATCTCTCTTTCCTACACATTTACCCCCAGGTTTGAAAGTGTTATTTGCTCAGTTGTATCCAAATCTTTGCAACCCTATGGAATGTAGCCCACCAGGCTCCTCTGTTCATCAGGTTCTCTAGGCAAGAGTACTGAAGTGGGTAGCCATTCCCTTCTCCACAGCATATTTCCAACCCAGGGGGTGAACCTAGGTCTCCCACATTGCAGGTGGCTTCTTTATTGTCTGAGCCACTACAGAAGTCCCATATTTAGGTATTGTTAAATTATAGTTACTAATGACCAGCTCCCCAAAATTGACTTGATTTCAAAGATTACAGGTATATTTTAAGCAAGCTCTCATAATAATACTAAGTTTAGATACTGGATAAAAATGCTTAAAGAGTATCATTGTTTTTGTATCATTTTACCCAAGCAAATGTATGCGGTAGCAAGTGCAGAGTTGCACGTCCTTGTCATGACTGTTCTGCTTAAGAAGACTGGAGACATTCATGAATATTTCATAGGCACACAGTCTTAGGAATTTCTAATTGCCAACATAATTTTTTAACAGTAGAATATAGAAGTGATACACTAGAAGTACAGGGAATTTTTAGAGGTTGCTACAGTACATATCTGCCATTTCTATTCTATAACCTTGAGCCATTAATTGGAATAAACAAGGTTGCCATTCATCCAAAGAATTCCTGAATACCCACTGTGTATCAGGTACTTTTCTGAGAGCTGAGGATAGAAAGGAATGGATATAGTCACAAGCTTTGAGGTTACAGCAGAGTTTAGACTCCATTAGTTTGAAATATTTTATATGGCTTTTTACAAACCATTTCTAAGTCATAAGATTGTGTGTCAACTGTACTTCCTCTCCACTAAAGGTGGAATTTCCCTTAAGGTTAAGACAATTATTTACAAGGAAATGACATTGTCAACACACAGCATTTCTTTAATTTCTTCAGTTTTAGAGAACTTGGATGGATTTAAAATTGTATTTCCTCATCTGGCTCCTGTTCTCTACCAGTTCATGTCTTGATCTTATTCCAATCACTATCTGGTTTTTCTCCCTCCCTCACTACTCCTGGTATAAAGCATGGTTTCTAGCCAAACGGCTTTGGTATGCTTTATTCTTGAGAATTTTAACTTGGCCAGATTTTTTCCTCAATTTGTCTTTTTGTTTTCTTTTGTTTTAGACTATGGGCTGGGGTTCAATCCAGATTTCACACTAAGTAATGTCATCCAGAGAATATATAGAACCCGAATAGAAAAATGATCAACTAGAAAAGATCAAGGAGAAAAATGGTTATAAATCCCCTCTCCTTATTGTAAAATTTATTTTACTTTTTAATCCTGGCTTGTGTGCCATAAGAGAAAGTTTGCATTTGGATTACTGTTTTGTTAGAAAAGTTTCAATAGTGTTACCATGACATTATGTGCTTAATGTATTATATCATTGGGTCATGTAGATCTTCAGATGTTAAAAGCAACTATGTAGCCAATGGTAAATAAATAACAAGAAGTAATAAAAGTTATAGTAAAGATCAAATCTGAAGTATGTCTATAGATTATTGAAGCAAATATATACATAATCATTTACTTTTGATAACAAGTGTAAAGACAACACAACTTTCCAAAATTCCTTGACCCAGAAAATAAGCCTTTAATGAGGTACCACTTCACACCAGTCAGAATGGCTGCGATCCAAAAATCTGCAAGCAATAAATGCTGGAGAGGGTGTGGAGAAAAGGGAACCCTCCTACACTGTTGGTGGGAATGCAAACTAGTACAGCCACTATGGAGAACAGTGTGAAGATTCCTTAAAAAATTGCAAATAGAACTACCTTATGACCCAGCAATCCCACTTCTGGGCATACACACCGAGGAAACCAGAATTGAAAGAGACGCATGTACCCCAATGTTCATCGCAGCACTGTTTATAATAGCCAGGACATGGAAACAACCTAGATGTCCATCAGCAGATGAATGGATAGGAAAGCTGTGGTACATATACACAATGGAGTATTACTCAGCCGTTAAAAAGAATTCATTTGAATCAGTTCTGTTGAGATGGATGAAACTGGAGCCGATTATACAGAGTGAAGTAAGCCAGAAAGAAAAACACCAATACAGTATACTAACACATATATATGGAATTTAGGAAGATGGCAATGACAACCCTGTATGCAAGACAGGGAAAGAGACATAGATGTGTATAACGGACTTTTGGACTCAGAGGGAGAGGGAGAGGGTGGGATGATTTGGGAGAATGCCATTCTAACATGTATACTATCATGTGAATTGAATCGCCAGTCTATGTCTGACGCAGGATGCAGCATGCTTGGGGCTGGTGCATGGGGATGACCCAGAAAGATGTTATGGGGAGGGAGGTGGGAGGGGGTTCATGTTTGGGAATGCATGTAAGAATTAAAGATTTTAAAATTAAAAAAAAATAAAATAAAAATAAAAATAAAAAAAAAAATAAAAAAAATAAAAAACTAAGATCATGGAAAAAAAATAAAAAAATAAAAAAACACGATTAAAAAAAAAATAAAGAGTCATATTCATTTCAGGTTTAAAATAATAGGAACATCAGTGCAATGAGATATTGCCCTTAGAATCAAGAGTCTAAACTGCTGACAGTGAAGAAGTCTTAAATAATAAAACACCAGTCCAAGTATTTGTTTCCATACTTCTAAACAGAGTGAGGCCTATTTAAGAGCCTTCCTCTTATTTAAGAGCCTTCCTCTTATTTAAGAGGAAGAGGTCTGTAATAATTTTGTAGGCTTCCATATAAAACAAAAGATGTTTTAACATACCAGTTTGGCAAATACTAAAGAAACTGACAAACACAAGATATGCTAATGGGGATTAAATTGGTATAACCCTTATTGAGCTCAATTTGCTATTCATATTAAAGTTTGCATACATTTTGACCCTGCAATTCAATTTTCAGAATTATATCTAAAGAATTTTAACATAAAAGTTAACGATAAAGAAGTAAATGAAAAACACAGAGTCATTAAATCCCAAAGGAAAAGAGCAAGAAAGGGAAAAACAAAACAAAACAGGATGTACAAAAAAGACGGCAATTAGCAAAGGGGCAATTTTAAGCCCCTACCTATAAAAAATCACTTTAAATGTAAATGGATTAATTATCTCATCAAAAGATATATAGTAATCAAACCAATATGCTACTGGCATAGTAACAAATACATAGACCAATACAACAGAATGGGGACCCAGAAATAAATCCACACATGGATGGTCAACTAGTATTTGGCAAGGAAGTTAATAATACTCAACAGGGAAATGATAGAGTTTTCTCTATATGGTTCATGGAAACTGAATATTCACATGCAAAAAAAAAAAAAAGAAAGAAAGAAAGAAACTGGACCTCACTTTTACACTACTCACTAAAATTAACTAAAATAAATGAAAGACTTAGATGTAAGACCTGAAACATAAAACTCTTAGAAGAGAATTTAGGAAAAAAGCTCCATGACATTGGTCTCAGCAATGATTGTTTTATAGTCAAAGCTATGGTTTTTCTAGTAGTCACGTATAGATGTGAGAGTTTGACCATAAAGAAGGCTGAACATGACTGAATGACTTTCACTCTTCATATCAAGTAGTAGATGTGGTAACCACCCTCACTGTGGTAATCATTTCACAATATATATACATATCAAATTATAATACTATAACACCTTAAACTTATATAATAGTAGGTACATCTCAATAAAGCTGGAAAAATTATACTTCAAAACAGGTGTTTATTTCCCCCTGAGGCAATTAATCTTAATACTTCTTTAGAAGTTAGTTTCCTTTCTCTGCACTCTAGGAAGAATATGACCTTTACAGGAAAAGAGACAAAATGGCATAAATACACTGTAAGGTGCTGCCTGGTCCTAGGCTCTCCAGAAGTTCCTGACCTTGACTAAGGATTGTTTTTCTGCCAATGTCATCAGTGGAATTTTGTACACAGTGAAAATTAGTACAAGCCCATTTGATTCATGCCCTAAAATCAATGTTGAGTTAGTTAATGGCCAGACTTTGAGGAACATTCAGATCCCTCTAATGTAACCTATTTCACTTAATAGTAAAAATCAAGTCCAGAGAAATTTCTTATGCATGAGCACAGAGTAAGTCAATAATTGAACTAAAAAATGAATATATATTTCTGTTTCAATTTTAATTGAGCTCATTTTCCCCCTACCACACCATGTTATCTGTATTTCTCAAAATGAGCTCAATGGTATCTATATTCATTTTTCATTTTAATCATGTATCAACATGTACTCCTAATAAGGGCACACGCCTGGTTATAATACTTTTACATAATGACATTAGAGCACAGGGTGGTCACAAAGCAGATGTTTGATAACTAACACAGGTGATAGGAACGGAAAATCTGAGTTTGAGCCTTGGCTCTGTTCCCATGTGTTGAGTAGGCCAAAAAGGAAGAACTAATGAAGTGGCCAAAGAAGGAGAAAATGTATACCATGTTCTCAAGGAATCCAAATCAGGAACCTGAAGTACTAGTTTATACAGTTCTGGAGGGCAGTCTCATTTGCAACATCATCACATTTGACTCATATAACCCCTAAGCCTCCCAGAGCCGCATCACAGCCACTTATGTTGTACAGAGAAACTTCTTTTCACAGGCCTTCTTTTCATTTGACCTGTTTAATGACTATCCTAACAAAACTGTAAGTTACAAAGATTTCTTCCAGTGTAAGCAATTCAAAACCTTTCTATCATGCTGCCAACACCATGAGTGAGCATATGTTTAGTAAGCATTTTTTAACGCTGACAAGAAAAGTTGTCTTGGAGTACTGTTTGCTAATGCAGACATTATATGAACAAACCTTAGGCATATAATGATTAAGATATCTGTGGCTAGAATAATAACTGAGGAAGCAGAAACTTCCCTGTAGCTCTGTAGGGTCACACCACACAGATTCCTTACAGGACACATTGGAAAGTGAAAGTGAAAGTCGCTCAGTCTTGTCTGACTCTTTGTGACCTTATGGACTGTAGTCCATGGAATTCTCCAGTCCTGAACACTGGAGTGAGGTAGCCGTTCCCTTCTCCAGGGGATCTTCCCAATGGAGGGATCAAACCCAGGTCTCCCACATTGCAGGAGGATTCTTTACCAGATGAGCCACATTGGACCTTGGCCTCAATTACTGTGTAGCACGTTATGGGTTGAGTATTAAGATGAACACTGCTGCTGGTACTCAACCAACAGGAGTTCATTTGTGAATGCAGTATTTCAAGATAGAGCAATTAGATTCTAACTAAACATCACATTTAAGGTTATTATTTCTAGGTGCTAGTCATTTCCCTGTATTTGGAAAACAGATGACTTGCTTCTCAGAAAGCCAGAGTTGAGAAAAGTACATTGTTGATCTTCCTCAAAATGTAGAATATCCTTACTTTCTAGGCCCCATTGCTGGTAGCCACTTTTAAGTGTGAGCAGAGACTTCCCCCATTACTCAGTGGTAAAGAATCCACCTGTGAATGCAGAAGAGATGGATTCAACCTCTGGTCTGTGAAGATCACTCATGCTGCAAAGCAGCTAAGCTCATGTGCACAAATATTGAGCCTGTTCTCTAGAGCCTAGGAACTGCAACTACAGAGGCCACATGCCACAACTACTGAAGCCCTCGCATCCTAGAGCCTGTGCTCCACAACAACAGAAGCCATTGCAATGAGAAGCCCATGCACCACAGCTAGAAGGTAGCCACCCATTTGCCTCAACTAGAGAAAAGCCCGTGCAGCAATGAAGAACTAGCATGGTCAAAAAAAAAAAAAAAAAGAAGGAAAGAATTAAAAATATTATTTAAAAAGAGTAAGCAGGTCTCCTGATGCAAATAAAGCAAAGTTAAACACAAAGCCCATCAACTACTGTTTTGATGAATCTAGTGCAAGCTACAAGTAACTGAACAAGACCTCCTTTAGTGAGCTATCAAATGTAAACAATACGCATCTTTTTGCCATCAATCATTTCATTAATACAAGAAATAGATCAACTTATTATACATGGTATAAATTATTTGGATAGAGACGTATCATTACATAAACTAAATTTCCAGTGACAGGCAGCTGGTGGAGTAGTGTTTGCAGCAAACTTATTCCACAACGATTTGGCACAATTGACACTTAGGAAATAAATTTGTTACTAAGTTGAAAGTGATAAATTTGGTTTATAGTAATTACACATAGACCATATAATCAAAATATAATAACACGTCAAAACTTAAAAATGGGTTCTATTTGAGACTTTTACATTGTGGCAACTTGGAGATAGCATGAAATATAAACTTATTTTTAATAATTTTCTAAAAATTCTAATTAAGGGGAGAACACAGTTCTGAAGCTAAAATATATCAATAATGCAGTGGAAATCTCAGACAACTGAATAGGGCATACAGAACAGAGAGATAAAAGACTTTTTAATACTATGAAAATACCTCATTCTGACCTCAATTACCTGTGTATTATGTACAGGGGAAGAACTGCATAAAGTATAGTTTTGTTTTGTTTTGTTTTTTAACTCGCAGATAATCCAAAAATAATTCACACTTACATTCTGGGAAATTCACAACTTTTCAAGTAAAATAGTGAACTATAACGTAAAACTTTAGGGACAAAATATCCATTCATTTTAAGTTATTGAATGCCTACCAGGAGCTCAGAAGTCTCTGGAAGTATAAAAAACAGTTAAGATCAAGATTCTTGCCCCTGAAAATGGCAGTCATGAAGGAACTCAGATGTGTAAACAAGCTTTTTTTTTTTTTTTTTAATGTGATGACTGCTATACTCCTCAGAGGCACATAATACCATGAGGACAGAGATGAGGAATTAATTCATTCAACATGGCTTGAGGGATCCAGGGGAAGCTACAGAGAGTGAAGACCCAAGATCAGACTTCAGAAATGAGCTCAGCAGGTGCAGAAGCATGGACAGGATATTCTAGGAGCAAGATATCATGATCAAAGACATAGGAGGACTCAGTGTGCTTGCAGAAGAGCATGGTAGGAGCTGAAGACATTTATTCTCAAAGTGTGTGTGTGTGTGTGCGTGTGTGTGCGTGTGTGTGTGTGTGTGTGTGCTCTCAGTCATGTCCAACTCTATGGGACCCCATGCACTGTAGCCCACCAGGCTCCTCTGTCCATGGGATTTTCCTGGCAAGAATACTGGAGTGGGTTACCATTTCTTCCTCCAGGGAATCTTCCTGACCCAGGGATTGAACCCAGGTCTCTGTGTCTCCTGCATTGACAGGGAGATTGTTTACTTCTCTGCCACCTGTGAAGCTCTTATTCTCAAACTGGAATATGACAGTTAGTCTCATCAGAATCCCCTGTGGAGTTAAGTGAGAAAATAAAAGATTCTTTGGTCCCACTTCTAAAGTTTGTTTCAGGAAGACTGGGATATGGCTCAAAACCTCTTTAAAATCTTCCTCTATGTGAGACAGCAAAAGAGACACAGATGTATAGAACAGTCTTTTGGACTCTGCGGGAGAGGGAGAGGGAGAGGGTGAGGGTGAGATGATTTGGGAGAATGGCATTGAAACATGTATAATATCATATAAGAAACGAATCACCAGTCTAGGTTTGATACAGGATACAGGATGCTTGGGGCTGTTGCACTGGGATGACCCAGAGGGATGGTATGGGAGAGAGGTGGGAGGGGGATTCAGGATTGGGAACACGTGTACACCTGTGGCAGACTCATGTTGAAGTATGGCAAAACTAATACAATATTGTAAAGTAAAAAAAAAAAAAAAATCTTCTTAGCTGATGCCCAGTGCTTTTGATTCAGTAGATTTACCTTGGTCTCTGGGATTCCCTGGTGGCTCAGTGGTAAAGAACCTGCTTGCAATGCAGGAGATGCAGGTTCAATCTCTGGGTCAGCAAGATCTGCTGGAGGAGGGCATGGCAACACACTCCAGTATTCTTGTCTGGGAAATCCTATGGACCAAGAGCCTGACAGGCTACAGTCCATGGGGTCACCAAGATTCAGATATGACTTAGCTATTAACACTTTCACTTTTTCACTTTCCTGGACCATATGGCAGTGACTGAGAGCACTGGCAGTGGAGAGGTGGAGCGTCTGGAAACCTCGGTCTTGGTGGGGGATGGGGGGTGATGCAGGAAATTTTCTTAATTCACAGTAGAGTCTGGTCTTTATTTTGTAACAATGGGGAGTTACCAAAAAGGAAGTGGCTTAGCTCAGGATTCTGCATATTGGCTCAGCTGGTATTTCCTCTGCGCTTGGCTAGGGTCCCAGGTGCATCTGGGTACAGATGTGGGTCAGGTAAGCTGATCTCTGCTAGCCCTGAAGCCTCTGGTATTTTAGCTGGAACAAAGGGGTGGACTCTCCTCTAGTAAGAGGCTAGCCCAGGCTTGTTCTTGTTATAGGGACTGCATTCCAAACAAAGAGTGGAAGCACTCAAGAACTCTTGGAACCTAGGATTGTAACTGTGAAATGAAAATATTTAATGAACAAGAAATGTCACAGCCATCAGTGATTTCTGGCCTCCAAAGGTAGCAGATGCTACCACCCCCCATGGTGATTGCTGAGGAGCTGGGGGAGTGCAAGAAGGAAGGTAAACAATCAAACAGGAAGCCTGACTTCCTCTCCTGCCTCTTTGGAGCAGTTTTCTTATTGAGATGCTGTTTCCTGGGCTTGGAGTCTTAAACATTCCCACCAAATCAAATAACTTTCTACTTTCAGGTTGTGACCATATATTTTAGTCAACATAACTGATACAGCATTCTACGTGCCACATTCTTTTGGTCAAAGCAAGCTACAGTTCCACCCCAGATTTAAGGGCTGGGGAGTGTGGACTTTAAAATTATATACAACCTAAAAGTTGAGAGTTATGTTAGGACTTCAAGCCTGGGAGGCAGTATCATAAGATACAGACAGAACTGCTCTAAGGAGCTTCCCTATTGGCTCAGTGGTAAACCATTTGCTTCCACAGCAGGAGACCTGGGTTTGATCTCTGGGTTGGGAAGATCCCCTGGAGAAGTCAATGGCAAGGACTGAGCTATTAACACTTTCACTTTAGCTGGAAATAGCTAACTTGATTACTGATATGAACAGGAGTGCTATTAAATTTTGAGCTTTTAATTTAATGTCTAGTTGAATGAAAACTCTTATCTTAGGCAGTTTTTCAGTCAGCTTTTTTCCTAGGTCTATAATTACATAGAAAATTAGAGATAACAAGAGAATATTTCATGCAAAGATGGGCTCAATAAAGGACAGAAATGGTATGGACCTAACAGAAGCAGAAGATATTAAGAAGAGGTGGCAAGAATACATGGAAGAACTGTACAAAAAAGGGGTTCACGACAAAGATAATCACGATGGTGTGATCACTCACCTAGAGCCAGACATCCTGGAATGTGATGTCAAGTGGGCCTTAAAAAACATCACTATGAACAAAGCTAGTGGAGGTGATGGAATTCCAGTTGAGCTATTTCAAATTCTAGAAGATGATGCTGTGAAAGTGCTGCACTCAGTATGCCAGAAAATTTGGAAAACTCAGCAGTGGCCACAGGACAGGAAAAGGTCAGTTTTCATTCCAATCCCAAAGGAAGGCAATGCAAAAGAATGCTCAAACTACCACACAATTGCACTCATCTCACACGCTAGCAAAGTAACGCTCAAAATTCTCCAAGCCAGGCTTCAGCAATATGTGAACTGTGAACTTTCAGATGTTCAAGTTGGATTTACAAAAGGCAAAGGAACCAGAGATCAAATTACCAACATATGCTGGATCATGGAAAAAGCAAGAAAGTTCCAGAAAAAAAACATCTATTTCTGCTTTATTGACTATGCCAAAGCCTTTGACTGTGTGGATCACAATAAACTGTGGAAAATTCTGAAAGAGATGGGAATACCAGACCACCTGACCTGTCTCTTGAGAAACTTACATGAAGGTCAGGAAGCAACAGTCAGAAATGGACATGGAACAACAGACTGGTTCCAAATAGGAAAAGGAGTACATCAAGGCTGTATATTGTCACCCTGCTTATTTAACTTCTATGCAGAGTACATCATGAGAAACGCTGGACTGGAAGAAACACAAGCTGGAATCAAGATTGCCAGGAGAAATATCAATAACCTCAGATATGCAGATGACACCACACTTATGGCAGAAAGTGAAGAGGAACTAAAAAGCCTCTTGATGAAAGTGAAAGAGGAGAGTGAAAAAGTTGGCTTAAAGCTCAACATTCAGATAACAAAGATCATGGCATCTGGTCCCATAATTTCATGGGAAATAGATGGGAAACAGTGGAAAAAGTGTCAGACTTCATTTTGGGGGGCTCCAAAATCACTGCAGTTGGTGATTGCAGCCATGACATTTAAAGACGCTTACTCCTTGGAAGAAAAGTTATGACCAACCTAGATAGCATATTCAAAAGCAGAGACATTACTTTGCCAACAAAGGTCCGTCTAGTCAAAGCTATGGTTTTTCCTGTGGTCATGTATGGATGTGAGAGTTGGACTGTGAAGAAAGCTGAGCACCGAAGAATTGATGCTTTTGAACTGTGGTGTTGGAGAAGACTCTTGAGAGTCCTTTGGCAGGCAAGGAGATCCAACCACTCCATCCTGAAGGAGATCATCCCTGAAATTTCTTTGGAGGGAATGATGCTAAAGCTGAAACTCCAGTACTTTGGCCACGTGATGAGAAGAATTGACTAATTGGAAAAGACTCTGATGCTGAGAGGGATTGGGGGCAGGAGGAGAATGGGACGACAGAGGATGAGATGGCTGGATGGCATCCCCGACTCAATGGACATGAGTTGGAGTGAACTCCGGGAGTTGGTAATGGACAGGGAGGCCTGGCATGCTGAAATTCATGGGGTCGCAAAGAGTTGGACACGACTGAGTGACTGAACTGAAGTATATTTGTAGAATTGATTTTATTCATTTTTTCTTAATACATTCTGAGCACTTTCAGTCTGCAGGTCATTCTTTGCTTATTAACTCTTTTCTTTTGGTTTTATACCCTTTTTCAAGATCACCAATTATCTATAGGTTGCACCACTGGAATATCTCTTCCATATTGGTCATCTCTTTATCATAGAATTTGAATCTTTTTATCGTTTTCCCGTATGACCAGAAAGAACTTGTTTAAGTTTCTCATATTTTGGTTATTCTTCAGTGATAGAAGCTCACATATATTGCATATAAGTGTTCTATGTGCACAGTCTCATTTAATTCTCCCAAGTACCCTGTGAGTGAAGTCCAGTTATCATCTCTGTTTTCACAAATATGATAACTAGTGTTCAGAGTATTGAAGTAATCTTTAAAAGTTCATACAGGTGGGAAATTTCAACCCCAGGGTCCCATGTTCCTAAGCATGTCATCATACAGTTTCTCCAGAGTGAGTCAGGTATTTATTTTCTCCTTTATAGGCTTTCATTTTGCAGCTGTGATTTCCATCTTTTCCATTTTTTTTTTTCCAAATTAACCCCTTATTCGTTATGTTCGATCTGGTGCAGTAGAGATACTCTTCACTGAGTCTTGTGAAGAATACGGATTACGGTATTTTTGGAAACAATAGTTTCGCTATGTCCTGTGCTTTTCTTTCTTTCTTTTTCTTTTTTTTTTTTAAATTTTACATTTTACCTTTACTGCATAGCAGGCAGGATCTCAGTTCCCCACCCAGGGATGGAGCCCGCACCCCCTGCAATAGAAATGTAGAGTGCTAACCACTGGACCACCAGGGAAATCCTGTGTCCTTTGCATTTAACAAGGATTAATATTTTTAAAAAGCTTTATAAAGTCATTAGTGAATTTTTAAAATGTTGAAGAAATTTCATTATGTTACAAAATAACTGCTACAGGATGCCTTATATGCTGTTGCTGCTGCTAAGTCACTTCAGTCATATCTGACTCTGTGCAGTCCCATAGACGACAGCCTACCAGGCTCCCCCATCCCTGCGATTCTCCAGGCAAGAACGCTGGAGTGGGTTGCCATTTCCTTCTCCAATGCCTTATATGAGTTATCCACCCTTTTGATAATAAGATATTTATAATTTCATCAATTTATTAAAAAAATATACATGTGAACTTACCAGCCTTATCTCAGGCAGGAGGAAAAAAAGCTAGAATGTAGCAGGATAATAAATTGTGCTTTTTCAGTTTACTAGGAATTTTGGTTAAAATCCTAAAGCTGAGAACAACAGTGCTAGACATATCTCTCTCTTAAAGAATGCACTGAAAGCTAGAAATATCAAGTGACTTCGTCTCCATTTTTCCCTTATAGGAGAATATGAAACACTTTAAAGGGAATTACTCAAAGGAGTTTTTTGGAATAGAAAGTATAATGGATTTTTAGTTTTTTCACTAAACTTGATGGAAGAGGGTTCCATGAGAACTACCTGCACAGATTCAGTATGCCTGCAAGAGAAGAGTAGCAGTACATTCTCAGGATGGAATGGTCCGGAACTACAGAAATTCATATGCCCAATTCACAATCACACTCAGATGGAGGTCAGGGCAAGAGTTCTTGGAAGAATTAGACAATATCTTTAAGTGGGTGAGGGGTAAAAAATGAACATAGAAATTAAGAGTGGATCTGAGTAGCTCCAAAATGCAGTGCATGGAGAGAGAATCAGCAATTAGGCAAACTACACTTTGAGTGACTTTCCTTTGGGCCAAGTGGCTAGCTCAGACGGTAGTCAGTTTGAATCATCTTGATGTCTGGATGCCCAAGAAAGCTGCTTACCAGGAAAAAAAAAAAAAAAGACCCAAAGAGGAAAAAGTTATAGGTCTATTGCCAGGGGTGGAAGCTTTGAGGGTGTTGCGAATCACCCAGAGCATGCCTTGCCTGAGTGGAAGAATTTCTTTTTGAGGACATGTGCCAGTGCTCAGATGAATGACTAATGAGCACCCCACATACCACCAAAAGCCAGGCTGTGGACACAGTTTAGGGAGTACAGCCCTAAAGGTGAGACTTGTGAGTATAGCAGCCATAAAAGACCTACAGTTTTCTTCTCATCCCCCTAGTTCTTCCTGACCCAGGAGGAATTCATCAGTTATTGATTGACATGTGAAAAATCACCCCCAGTGTCAGTGTCTTAAATACAAGAAAAAATGAATTTTTCTCACAGTTTTTTGTGGGTATTGGCATTCTGCAAAACCTGAAGATACAAGGTAGCCCCAAGATACTATTAATAAAAAACAGTTATTTACTGAAAAAAAAAAAAGAAAGAAAGAAAGAAAGAAATTCCAGAGTGGCTTATTAGGTAGTTCTGACAGAGGACCTTTCCATGAAGTTGCCTTATGCAGATGTCGTTTACACAGGTCAGCCCCCTTCAGTGTGAGAAGGGACAAGACAGTGTTGCTACTATAGGGTAAGAATTATTGGAGGTCATTGAGGCTGGTCGCCTCTGGCCAGTAAGAGATGGTAGGGTTCAGGGGAGAGAGAAAGAAGAGACCAAGAACTGCCTGCTCACACCCTCTTCCTGATGGCAGATCCCAAAGCCTTGCTCAGGAGACAGGCAGAAGCTCTGAATCAGACTTAAGGTTGAACTAAACATGCATCCGTAAGTCTGAGTGAACTCTGTGAGTTGGTGATGGACAGGGAGGCCTGGTGTGCTGAGATTCATGGAGTTGCAAAGAGTTGGACATGACTGAGTGACTGAACTGAACTGAACTGAATGGAAACGTGAATCCTAGTTACTAGGACTAATTACTAAATGACTCACCTGTGAGTCCCTGTTTTCTTGGGTGAGCCCTTGTTTACTCCTGTACTCCTGGAATCCAGTCAGATTTTGCACTTTTCTGGATATTTCATATTTAGTAAAGTATTGGGCTTCCCTGGTTGCTTAGCAGTAAAGAATCTGCCGGCCAGTGCAGGAGATTTGGTTCGATCCTTGGGTCGGGAAGTTCCCCAGGTGGAGGAAATGGTAACCCACTTCAGGCAGTGTTCCTGCCTGAAGAATCCCCATGGGCAAACGAACCTGGCGGGGTACTGTCCATGGGTCGCAAACAGTCAGGCACAACTGAGCGACTAAACAACATTAATATTAAAGTTGCATTAAAATATGTCAGGGTAGCTTTGGCAGATCTGCAATGTATATTTCTGCTTTCTGACTTGGTCTCATCGTGTGGTGTGTGAGATATTTCTGTAGTGGAAAGTGCTGGACCATTTCTTTTTCTTTGATTTTTGTTTTTAAAGTCAGCATGCTAGGTGTTTGTAGATACAGTGAAATGTGTGCTTCCTAGTACTGGGAATCAGTGCTCTCTTCTAGCCTCAGATGGTGATGGCAAAAGCCACTGGCTCCACTGCCTTGCAGAAGCCACTTGTGCCATGATCTAAGCCAAGAACTGTTAAGTACATGAAGCTATAAGGGAAGGTTGCCACTTGTCATGGTCAGTGGGAATCATGGGGCATTACAGATTATGTCCAAGAAATATAGGGTGGAAATTGGGGCTATCCAGCCATACTATAGTCTATAGACAGAGTAATCCACATGTGGTTCCTATTTGGAGTTCTCATTTTTTACAAAGTAAATTTTTTTTAAAGTTTTTATGATTCACCTTTTCTGTAGCTGTGAGTTCCAAAAAGTAAAAGTGCATATTAAATGCAAACAGTAAGTATTCAATATTGATCTCACAAGGAAATTGATGATAACAACAAAATATCCCTTGATATTACCCACTTCTTCTTTGGGGTGGTAGTGGTACCATTGATCAGGTGAAAATCAGAAATCATCAATCTGCTGAAGAAGCGTCAGCAATCACTTGAAAGTTAATCATCATTTGAGAGTGTTTCAGAGGATGACAGTTTACTACTAACACATTTCGTTGCAAAAAAATGTTTCCATGTTACTCTGTAAAACAAGATTGGAGAGTGAAATCACTATTCTAATTTAATTTTGCTCATTTTCAAATTCAAAGTGTTTGTGCATGTGGGGAAAATAAAAGGAAAATTTATACTGTGTGGTTCCACTACCAGAAGATCTTTGCAGTTAAAAGAGTTGAATTTCATATCAGTATTATCAGATGCTTCAAATGGAAAAGAGCTTATTCCAATAATAGTACCATTTTTAAGAAACCAAATTTATGGAGCTTGCCTTGGCAAGCCTTTGTGAATATCACATTGTCAGAGACAGTGTATCTGCCTTTATTGTAAATGTTACTGTAAATTCACTTTAGAACTTCAAAACTGAAGGAAAAGAAAACATTTTCTGTTGTAATTAACATTTACATGTAAGTGTATTTACATCTAAATAAATTTAAAATACAAATGCAATTTATTTTGTCATGAAATACAAATATGGTGATAATAAAAATACTGGTAGAGCCCAACATGATGTTAAAAAATAATATTCCTACTCAAATAAGAAAGATAGGGAGCAGAAATGTGCTTGGCTTTAGTTGTAGTGCGTAGAGAGTTTATAGTTACATCTATAAAAGCAAAGTATTCTACCAATTCAAACAGAAGCTATAGTTACCCAAATTTAAAAATAGCATTATATATGTATATGTATTTGGTTTATAATATTTTTCTGCAAATACTGCTTTGGTGTAAATACAACAAAAACATCAACATGATCGTTTAGACGTTTGCTGCCCGTGGTCAGTCTGAGGTTCAAAATGATGGCATCTTTGAAGGACTGATAAATCAACCCAGGTTATCTTTTTTTTTAACCTTCCTGGAAGTCTTCTAAATTTGGGGGTACATCTTGTTCAAAATCAGTAAAAGGAGGAGGCAGTCCTGAGATGGAGGAGGAATAGGTTGGGGAGACCACTTTCTCCTCCACAAATTCATCAAAAGAACATTTAAATGCTGAATCAATTCCACAAAACAACTTCTGAATGCCGGCAGAGGACATCAGACACCCAGAAAAGCAGCCCATTGCCTTCAAAAGGAGGTAGGAAAAAATATAAAAGACAAAAAGAGAGACAAAGAGGTAGGGACAGAGCTCTGTCCCCGCGAAGGGAGTCTTAAAAAAAGAGAGAAGTTTCCAAACGCCAGGAAACACTGTCACTGCTGATTTTGTGGCGAGGCTTGGGACCACAGAGGGCAACATAACCGGGATGAAAAATAAATAAATAATTAAAACCCACAGATTATGTACCCAATAGTAACTTCTCCAGTGGAGAAGCAGTGCAGAAGCCTGCATCAGCCACTAGCAAGCGGGGGCTGGGTAGGGAGGAGTGGGCTCCATTGCTTAGAGTAAAGACTGGCTTGAATACCCCAAGGGCAGTCTGAGGGAACTAACTTGGGCTAGCAAACCAGACTGTGGGATAGCTACCACACAAAAAGCCCTAACCTAAGACACCGCCAGACCCGCTCATAGAACGAAGAGCTACAAGAAAAGCCCTAACCTAAGACTCCGTCAAGCCAGCTCACAGAACAAAGGACTGAGCATACCTAGCCAGCTGCAGACCATCCCCCTTTGGTGACAGGCAGCCAGAGCCGTTAGGGGGAAATCGCGGCCCCAGGTAGGCATTATTTACCAAACTGCAAGTAGGCTTCATTGCTAACTAAGACTTCTTGGGATTCTGGACGGTCAACATCAGCCTGAGAAAATGCACTGATTATACATGCAGAAAACCAAGCAGCTGGGAAGGGGGAGGTGATAAATCTCAGCGACCGTGCTCGCCAAACACCTGGTCACCTGAGCTGCTCGGACCTGGGAAGGGCACAAAATGCAGGCCCAACTGAGTCTGTGCCTCTGAGGACTGCCCGAATATCTGAATCTGAGCAGCTTAGACCAGGGAAGTGCATACAACCCAGGGCCGGCCTCAGACAGTTATTAGCAGAGCAACCTAGAAGCTAAGCAGTGTAGACAGGGAAAGCACACACGCTGTGAGCGGGGGCAAACCCAGTGTGGCCGAGACACTGTGAGCACATGCCAGTGTTATTTGTTTGCAGAGTCCCTCCCTCCCCACAGCACAACTGAATAAGTGAGCCTAAAAAAAGTGTCCACTACCACCCCCTTATGTCAGGGCGGAAATTAGACACTGAAGAGACCAGCAAACAGAAGAAGCTAAAACAGGGGGAACCTCCTTGGAAGTGACAGGTGCAATAGATTAAAACCCTGTAGTTAGTACCACCTACATAGGAAGGGGCTTCTTCTGCTAAGTCACTTTAGTCGTGTCTGCCTCTCTGTGACCCCATAGATGGCAGCCCACCAGACTCCCCATTCCTGGGATTATCCAGGCAAGAACAATGGAGTGGCTTGACATTTCCTTCTCCAATGCATGAAAGTGAAAAGTGAAATTGAAGTCGCTCAGTCGTGTCTCACTCTTAGCTACCTCGTGGACTGCAGCCTATCAGGCTCCTCCATCCATGGGATTTGCCAGGCAAGAGTACTGGAGTGGGGTGCCATTACCTTCTCCAATTAGACACCGAATAGACCAGCAAACAGAAGAAGCTAAAACAGAGGGAACCTCCTTGGAAGTGACAGGTGCAATAGATTAAAACCCTGTAGTTAGTACCGACTACATAGGAAGGGGCCTATAGATCTTGAGAAATATAAGCTGGATAAAAGAATTATGCAAAAAAAGAACTGACCCCACACTGCCCACAACAACACCAGAGAAAGTCCTTGATATATTTTTTATAATTTTTACTATCATTCTTTATGTTTTTTTTTTTTTTTTAATTGTTAAGTCCTCTATTACTCCTTCAATTTTCATTTTTATAACCTATTATTACTTTGCAAAAAAAAGAGACCCTATTTCTTAAAGCAAACCTCATATATATATTATAATTTTTGTGACTTTTTTTTTTCTTAAATACTGTCTTTTTGAAAATCCAACCTCTACTCTAGATTTTTAATCTTTGCTTTTTGGTATTTGTTATCAATTTTGTACCTTTCAGAACCCAATCTTCAGTACCGCTTTTGACTTGGGAGGAAGAATACTGGCTTGACTGCTCTCTTCCCTTTTGGACTCTCTTTTTTCTCTACCAAGTCACCTCTATCTCTTCCCTCCCCATTTTCTTCTCTACCCAACTCTGTGAATCTCCTTGTGTGTTCTGGACGGTGGAGGACACTTAGGGAACTGATTACTGGCTGGATCTGTCTCGCTTCTTTTGATTGTCCCCTTTATCCTTCTGGTCACCTCTGTTTCCTTCTTCCCTCTTCTCTTCCCTGTATAACGCTGTGAACATCTCTGAGCATTCCAGACTGTGGAGCACACATAAGGAAGTGATTACTGGCTAGCTTGCTCTCTCCTCTTTTGACTCCACCTCATCTCATTCAGGTCACCTCTTTCTCCCTCCTCCCTCTTTTCATCTCCATGTAACTCAGTGAACCTCTCTGGGTGTCCCTCACTGTGGAGAAACTTTACATCCTAAACCTAGATGTTTTTATCAACCATGCTGTATAGATGGAGAAGTTTTGAGGCTACTGTAAAACTAAGACTGAAAACCAGAAGCAGGAGGCTTAAGTCCAAATCCTGAGAACACCAGAGAACTCCTGACTCCAGAAAACAAAAATTGACAGGAGCTCATGAAACGCCTCTATACCTACACTGAAACCAAACACCACTCAAGGGCCAACAAGTTCCAGAGCAAGACATACCATGCAAATTCTTCAGCAGCATAGGAACACATCCCTGAGCTTCAATATACAGGCTGCCTAAAGTCACTTTAAATCCATTGACATCTCACAACTCATTACTGGACACTTTATTGCACTCCAGAGAGAAGAAATCCAGCCCCACGCACCAGAACACCAATACAAGCTTCCCTAACCAGGAAACCTTGACAAGCCACCCATACAAACCCACCCACAGTGAGGAAACTCCACGATAAAGAGAACTCCACAAACTGCCAGAATAGGGAAAGGCCACCCCAAACCCAGCAATATAAACAAGATGAAGAGACAGAGGGATACCCAGCAGATAAAGGAACAGGATAAGTGCCCACCAAACCAAACCAAAGAGGAAGAGATAAGGAATCAACATGATAAAGAATTCTGAACAATGATAGTGAAAATGATCCAAAATCTTTAAAACAAAATGGAATCACAGATAAATAGCTTGGAGACAGAGATTGAGAAGATGCAAGAAAGGTTTAACAAGGACCTAGAAGAAATAAAAAAGAGTCAATATAGAATGAATAATGCAATAAATGAGATTTAAAAAACTCTGGAGGGAACAAATAGTAGAATAATGGAGGTAGAAAATAGGATTAGTGAGGTAGAAGATAGAATGGTATAAATAAATGAATCAGAGAGGAAAAAAGAAAAATGAATGAAAAGAAATGAGGACAATCTCAGAGACCTCTGGGACAATATTAAATGCCCCAACATTCAAATCATAGGAGTCCCAGAAGAAGAGGCCACAAAGAAAGACCATGAGAAAATACTTGAAGAGATAATAGTTGAAAACTTCCCTAAAATGGGGAAGGAAATAATCACCCAAGTCCAAGAAACCCAGAGTCCCAAACAGGATAAACCCAAGGCAAAACACCCCAAGACAAATTTTAATCAAATTTAAAAAGATCAAACACAAATAACAAATATTAAAAGCAGCAAGGAAAAACAACAAATAACACACAAGGGGATTCCCATAAGGGTAGCAGCTGATCTTTCAATAGAATCTCTTCAGGCCAGGAGGGAATTGCAGGACATACTTACAGTGATGAAAGAAAATAACCTATAGCCCAGATTACTGTAAACAACAAGGATGTCATTCAAATATGAAGGAGAAATCAAAAGCTTTACAGACAAGCAAGAGCCGAGAGAATTCAGCACCACCAAACCAGCTCTCCAAGAAATGCTAAAGGATCTTTTCTAGACAGGAAACACAAAAAAAGGTATATAAACTCGAACCCAAAACAATAAAGTAAATGGCAATGGTATCATACTTATCAATAATTACCTTAAACATAAATGGGTTGAATGCCCCAACCAAAAGACAAAGACTGGCTGAATGGATTAAAAAAAAAAAAAAACTATATATGTTGTCTACAAGAGACCCACCTCACAACAAGGGACACATACAGACTGAAAGTGAAGGGCTGGATAAAGATATTCCATGCAAATAGAGATCAAAAGAAAGCAGGAGTAGCAATAACCATATCAGATAGAATAGACTTTAAAACAAAAGCTGTGAAAAGAGACAAAGAAGGACACTACATAATGATCAAAGGATCAATCCAAGAAGAAGATACAACAATTATAAATATATAAAGCTCAACATTCAGAAAACGAAGATCATGGCATCTGGTCCCATCACTTCATGGAGAATAGATGGGGAAACAGTGGAAACAGTGTCTGACTTTATTTTGAGGGGCTCTAAAATCACTGCAGATCGTGAATGCAGCCATGAAATTAAAAGACGCTTACTCCTTGGAAGAAAAGTTATGACCAACCTAGATAGTATATTCAAAAGCAGAGACATTACTTTGCTGACTAAGGTCCGTCTAGTCAAGTCTATGGTTTTTCCTGTGGTCATGTATGGATGTGAGAATTGGACTGTGAAGAAGGCTGTTCGCCAAAGAATTGATGCTTTTGAACTGTGGTGTTGGAGAAGACTCTTGAGAGTCCCTTGGACTGCAAGGAGATCCAACCAGTCCATTCTGAAGGAGATCAACCCTGGGATTTCTTTGGAAGGAATGATGCTGAAGCTGAAACTCCAGTACTTTGGCCACCTCATGCGAAGAGTTGACTCATTGGAAAAGACTCTGATGCTGGGAGGGATTGGGAGCAGGAGAAGAAGGGGACGACAGAGGATGAGATGGCTGGATGGCATCACTGACTCGATGGACGTGAGTCTGAGTGAACTCCAGGAGTTGGTGTTGGACAGGGAGGCCTGGCATGCTGCAGTTCATGGGGTTGTAAAGAGTCAGACACAAATGAGCGACTGAACTGAACTGAACTGATGCACCCAACATAGGAGCACCACAATATGTAAGATAAATGCTAACAAGTATGAAAGGGGAAATTAACAAGAACACAATAATAGTGGGAGTCTTTAATACCCCACTCATACCTATGGATAGATCAACTAAACAGAAAATTAACAAGGAAACACAAACTTTAAATGATATAATAGACCAGATAGACCTAATTGATATCTAATTGAAATGAGGACATTTCACCACAAAACAGTGATTTTCACCTTTTTTTCAAGCACACATAGAACCTTCTCCAGGATAGATCACATCCTGGGTCATAAATCTAGCCTTTGTAAATTCAAAAAATTTGAAATCATTCCAAGCCTATTTTCTGACCACAATGCAATAAGATTAGATCTCAATTACAGGAGAAAAACTAATAAAAATTCCAACATATGAAGGCTGAACAACATGCTGGTGAATAACCAACAAGTCACAGAAGAAATCGTATGCATAGAAACGAATGAAAATGAAAACACAACAACCCAAAACCTGTGGGGCACTGTAAAAGCATAGCAATACAGGCCTACCTCAAGAAACATGAAAAAAGTCAAATAAATAACCTAACTCTACACCTAAAGCAACTAGAAAAGGAGGAAATTATGAACCCCAGGGTTAGTAGAAGGAAATTAATCTTAAAAATTAGGGCAGAAATAAATGCAAAAGAAACAAAAGAGACCATAGCGAAAATCAACAAAGCCAAAAGCTGAGTCTTTGAAAGGATAAATAAAATTGACAAACCATTAGCCAGATGCATAAAGAAACAAAGGGAGAAAAACCAAATCAATAAAATTAGAAATGAAAATGGAGAGATCACAACAGACAACACAGAAATACAAAGGATCATAAAAGACTACTATCAGTGATTACATGCCAATAAAATGGACAATGTGGAAGAAATGGACAAATTCTTAGAAAAGTACAACTTTCCAAAACTGAACCAGGAAGAAATAGAAAATCTTAACTGACCCATCACAAGCACGGAAATTGAAACTATAATCAGAGATCTTCCAGCAAACGAAAGCCCAGGTCCAGACGGCTTCACAGTTGAATTCTACCAAAAATTTAGAGAAGAGCTAACACCTATCCTACTCAAACTCTTCCAGAAAATTGCAGAGGATGGTAAACTTCCAAACTCTTTCTATGAGGCCTACATCACCCTAATACCACAGTCTGACAAAGATGCCACACACAAAAGAAAACTACAGGCTAATATCACTGATGAACATAGATGCAAAAATCCTTAACAAAATTCTAGCAGTCAGAATCCAACAACACATTAAAAATATCATATATCATGATGAAGTACACTTTATCCTAGGGATGCAAAGATTTTTCAATATCTGCAAATCAATCAATGAAATACACCACATTAACAAATTGAAAAATAAAATCTATATGATTATCTCAATAGATACAGTGAAAGCCTTTGACAAAATTCAATATCCATTTATGATAAATACTCACCAGAAAGCAGAAATAGAAGGAACATGCTTAGTTGCGTCAGTCATGTCGAACTCTGTGCAACCCCATAAACGGCAGCCCACCAGGCTCCTCTGTCCCAGGGATTCTCCAGGCAAGAATACTGGAGTGGGTTGCCATTTCCTTCTCCAACGCATGAAAGTGAAAAGTGAAAGTGAATTCACTCAGTCATGGCCAACTTTTCGCAACCCCATGGACTGTAGCCTACCAGGCTCCTCCGTCCATGGGATTTCCCAGGCAAGAGTACTGAAGTGGGATGCCATTGCCTTCTCCAATACCTCAACATAATAAAAGCTATATATGACAAACCCACAGCAAACTTTATCCTCAATGGTGAAAAATTGAAAGCATTTCCTCTAAAGTCAGGGACAAGACAAGGGTGCCCACTTTCACCACTACTATTCAACATAGTTTTGGAAGTTTTGACCACAGCCATTAGAGCGGAAAAAGAAATAAAAGGAATCCAAATTGGAAAAGAAGAAGTAAAACTCTCACTGTTTGCAGATGACATGATCCTCTACATAGAAAACCCTAAACACTCCACCAGAAAATTACTAGAGCTAATCAATGAATATAGTCAAATTTCAGGATATAAAACCAACACACAGAAATCCCTTGCATTCCTATACACGAATAATGAGAAAATAGAAAGAGAAATTAAGGAAACAATTCAATTCACCATTGCAATGAAAAGAGTAAAATACTTAGGAATGTATCTACCTAAAGAAACTGAAGTCCTATATATAGAAAACTATAAAACACTGGTGAAAGAAATCAAAGAGGACACTAATAGATGGAGAAATATACCATGTTCATGGATCGGAAGAATCAATATAGTGAAAATGAGTATACTACCCAAAGTAATCTATAGATTCAATGCAATCCCTATCAAGCCACCAACGGTATTTTTCAGAGCTAGAACAAATAATTTCACAGTTTGTATGGAAATACAAAAAACCTCGAATAGCCAAAGCAATCTTGAGAAAGGAGAATGGAACAGGGGGAGTTAACCTGTCTGACTTCAGGCTCTACTACGAAGCCACAGTCATCAAGATAGTATGGTACTGGCACAAAGACAGAAATATAGATCAATGAAACAAAATAGAAAGCTCAGAAATAAATCCACACACCTGTGGACACCTTATTTTTTACAAAGGAGGCAAGAATATAAAATGGAGAAAAGACAATCTCTTTAACAAGTGGTTCCGGGAAAATTGGTCAACCACTTGTAAAAGAATGAAACTAGAACACTTTCTAACACCATACACAAAAATAAACTCAAAATGGATTAAAGACCTAAATGTAAGACCAGAAACTATAAAACTCCTTGAGGAGAACATAGGCAAAATGCTCTCCAACATAAATCACAGCAGGATCCTCTATGACCCACCTCCCAGAATATTGTAAATAAAAGCAAAAATAAACAAATGGGACTTAATTAAAATTAAAGCTTCTGCACAACAAAAGAAACTATAAGCAAGGTGAAAAGACAGCCTTCAGAATGGGAGAAAATTATAACAAATGAAGTAACTGACCAAGAATTAATCTCAAAAATATACAAGCAACTCCTGAAGCTCAATTCCAGAAAAATAAAGAACCCAGTCAAAAAATGGGCCAAAGATCTAAATAGACATTTCTCCAAAGAAGACATACAGGTGGCTAAAAAACACATGAGAAGATGCTCAATATCACTCATCATCACAGAAATGCAAATAAAAATCACAATGAGGTACCATTTCACGCCAGTCAGAATGGCTGTTATCCAAAAGTCTACAAACAATAAATGCTGGAGAGGGTGTGAAGAAAAGGGAACCCTCCTACACTGTTGGTGGGAATGCAAACTAGTACAGCCACTATGGAGAACAGTGTGGAGATTCCAGAAAAACTGGAAATAGAACTGCCATATGACCCAACAATCTCACTTCTGGGCAAACACACTGAGGAAACCAGAATTGAAAGAGATACGTGTACCCCAATGTTCATTGCAGCACTGTTTATAATAGCCAGGACATGGAAGCAACCTAGATGTCCATGAGCAGATGAATGGATAAGAAAGCTGTGGTACATATACACAATGGAGTATTGCTCAGCCATTAAAAAGAATACCTTGGAATCAGTTCTAATGAGGTGGATGAAACTGGAGCCGATTATACAGAGTGAAATAAGCCAGAAAGAAAAACAACAATATAGTATACAAATGCATATATATGGAATTTAGAAAGATGGTAACAATAACCCTGTATGCAAGACAGCAAAAGAGACACAGATGTATAGAACAGTCTTTTGGACTCTGTGGGAGAGGGCTAGGGTGAGATGATTTGGGAGAATGGCATTGAAACATGTATAATATCATATATGAAATGAATTGCCAGTCCAGGTTCAATGCCTGATACAGGATGCTCGGGGCTGGTGCACTGGGATGACCCAGAGGGATGGTATGGGGAGGGAGGTGGGAGGGGATTCAGGATGGGGAACGCATGTGCACCTGTGGTGGATTCATGTTGATGTATGGCAAAGCCAATGCAATATTGTAAAGTAATTAGCCTCCAATTAAAATGAATAAATTAAAAAATTTTTTTTAAAAAATCAATAAAAGCATTTCTATTTGCTACCAGGATGTGGAGGCTCTGTAATATGGCAACCTGGCTAGGCCACACTCCTTTGTCACAGAATTTCCTTCCCTGGACATTTTTGCTCAGTTGGAATAGGAGTTTTGGTGGCTGGAAGACCAACAGCAGCAAGGGAGGTGTTTTCACCTGCGAGAAGTGGAGGCACATGCTCTTGTAGTTCACAGGCCTTTTCGCTCATCCATCTGCTAGTTACCTTGAGAATTCAGGGCAAGGGGAGAGTTGGGGCCTGAGGTTGCCCCAGCTTCCCCTGGATCCTGCTCCTTTCACTGCTCACTCCTGGGGTGAGAGTAGATCTTCACAAAGAGCACCTTTTCCTTCCAAACACTCACTGTATGAAGCTTGGAGGTAAGGGGAACTCCAACCACACCGTCTGCCTTTGTGGGTTCCTGCTCAGACTTATGGGCTGCTGCTTCCGTTTGTAGGTTTTGTCTTTTTCTTGCTTCTTCGCTTCTCTTCCTGCCTTCCTGGTAAATATCACGTTCCTAAATCAGTCAGGAAGAGCTTCATCTACTCCCGCATTTCCCTAGTGTTAAATCCCTGTAACAAGTCATTTTAATGCTTTGGTGTATGTGTACTATGTAGCTGAGAAATCACAAAACGTTGCCCTTATTAATAAGTTGGAAATAATAATTGTAGTACGTGATGCTGGGGAAGAGTCTGTGTGGTGGGAACTGAAAGAAATGGAGTGTGGTTGGTTGGTGGCAATGGGGGAGATGGTTAGAAAATTTTGGAAAAATGGGTAGGAGCTGGATGTTGGAGTTTTGATTCATTCTCAGTGCACTGCCAGGCTCCTGGGCTGTTTCAGCAGGAAAGTCATATGATTTGGTTTACATTCAAGAAGATTCCTCTGAGAAGTGATTGAAGGGGTACAAAATGGAAATGAAGAGACAAATTAGAAGGCTCTTGTTATAGACCAGGCAGGAAATGATGAAATCTTGGTCCAAGGGAGATGACAAAGGAGACAGATCCAAAGATGGATTTCATATATATATATATATATATATATATATATATATATATATATATATATATTCTTTTTATAATTGACAAAATTTGCTAATAACACGTTCAGTGTGGGGTGGGTAGGTGGAGTTCTTAGGTAAGAGAAAGGAGAACCTTACAGGATAATCGTTAAGTTTTACAGTTTTGAGTATTTGGGTAGACATAGATGATAGTTATTACTGCGAAGTAGCAGGTGTGTGTTTATATGTGTGGTATGTTTATGAGCAGACAGGTTTGGAAGGGTTCAGTTTATTCATGTGCAGTAGGCTGGTCTGTCTCTTTCTAACTCTCTGTGTTGGGACCTAACAAATGCCATGATAGGCTTCAGGGACTGAGGTAGGACTCACGGGAAGGGCTGTCATTGCCCAGTGAGGTCATCCCCACAGATTCCAGGACTTGTCTGGTCAGCATGCTCCCCGTAACCTGGTTTGAGTTTATCAGGACGTAAAAGACATCCCCCTGCAGCCAATAGCCAATTAGTAAATACCAGGAAGCCCCTGCAGCCAATAAAGATTAGCCAATTAGTAAATACTAGGAAACTCCTGCAGCCAATCAGCCCTTGCCAACTCTCTGTTCTAAAACCTATAAATACTGCTGTAAATCTGGGCTCGGGGCTCCTTGCTCCACTCCACTGCGTTGGATGTGGCAGGAGCCCTAGCTCGAGCTGGAAATAAAACCCCTTCATGCTTTTGCATTGCTGTGGATATCTTATTCTCTCAGTTTTGGGGACTTGGACTCTGGGCATAACATCTGCTGCCCTCCCTGCTCCTTTGGAAACCAGAAAGCTCAGAAAAAATACTTAAGGTTCAAAAGAATCAGTCTTTTTAGTCCTTAATCTCTTCATACCTCAGCTCCTCTTCCACTGGTTTTGGATTTTTATTCATCTGTTTCCTTGGTGATGATGATGCTTATGTTTTATTTGTATTATATTGTATGTGTATTTGCAAGCTATTTTGAATTCTTCATGAAAGTAAATACCTGTGGTGTCAACATGGGGCAGCTCCCATCCCCTCTGCCCACAATTGCAAATATATGGAGACATTTGTGGGTGTCATAATTGGTGGGCAGGGTGCTACAGGCTTCTAGTGGGTAGGGATCACATGGGCTGTTGGACATCTTGCAGCACACAGGACCGCATCCCCACAACCAAAAATTTCCTGGTGTAAAATGTCAATAGTGCTGGATTGAATAATCCTCATGTTGAATATAAATAATTTAATGCATGTGCTGTGTGTGCTCACTTGCAAAGTTGTGTCTGACTCTTTTGCGATCCCATGAGCTATAGCCCGCCAGGCTCCTCTGTCCATGGGATTTTCCAGGCAAGAATACTGCAGTGGTATTTCCTTCTCCAGGGGATCTTCCCAACCCAGGAATCAAACCTGCATCGGGGAGCAACCGCCCCCCCCAACACACACCACCAAATAACTTAATAGATAAATATAAATTTAAAAATTTATGAACACTTGATGATGAAATGTAGAGCTTCACATGAAGGAAGAAGTTATGCCATATTGATTTTTCTTTTTCCTTTCCTCTCCCTCTCTCCTTCCTTTCTTCCTTTTAATCAGCTATATTAATTGGACTTGAAATAAAAATAGGTCCCTTTATCCAATCCAGTATAGTCACCAATAAACCTGGCACCTAGGCAAGCATGCTACAGTTCTAGAAGTATGCTATAAAGGAAACTGAATTCTACCACAGCATCCTGGCTCAGAATAGAATTTGAGCTGGAAAGTGAGGTTTTCACCTGGTTAGAAAGATGGATCGAAAATAACTCATTCATGGACCTTCCTGAATGTAAACTTGTTAGTTTTCTATGCTTCCAGGTTTAGTTTTAATAATTACTTGCAGGCTTCAAGAATACAACCCCAAGTGATTTCCATGGCTGAAGGATACAGTGGAACTCGGTATGTCTCGTGTACTGTGGCGTGCCTTTTAGACTTTTTTTTTTTTATTCTACAAAGAAAATGGGTAAGAACATTTTGATGCCCACTATGTCAGAATATAGAGGTGAGAGGGTAAGGAAATGATCCACGAACAGGACAATCCAGTGAAAAAAGGGATCTCAGAGTAAGAGGTGACCATGAGAACCTGAAGCCCCTGAGGGGGAAATGTGGAAGGCTTCCAGGGGTCATTGAATTCTCAGAGTGTGTATCTCAAAGGTTAGGGAGGCCTCTGGGTCCACACTTTGGAATAAAACTGTGCTATCTGTATCAGGTGTGATTACCACACAGTGTAACACATTTCACTTCAAGACAGAAGTGGCTGAGTGAGGTGACATCAGTTCAGTTCAGTCGCTCAGTCGTGTCCGACTCTTTGTGAACCCATAAATCGCAGCACACCAGGCCTCCCTGTCCAACACCACCTCCTGGAGTTCACTCAGATTCACGTTCATCGAGTCAGTGATGCCATCCAGCCATCTCATCCTCTGTTGTCCCCTTCTTCTCCTGCCCCCAATCCCTACCAGCATCAAAGTCTTTTCCAATGAGTTAACTCTTTGCATGAGGTGGCTAAAGTACTCGAATTTTAGCTTTACCATCATTCCTTCCATAGAAATCCCAGGGCTGATCTTCAGAATGGACTGGTTGGATCTCCTTGCAGTCCAAGGGACTCTCAAGAGTCTTCTCCAACACCACAGTACAAAAGCATCAATTCTTTGGCGCTCAGCCTTCTTCACAGTCCAACTGTCACATCCATGCATGACCACTGGAAAAACCATAGCCTTGACTAGACAGACCGGCAAAGTAATGTCTCTGCTTTTGAATATGCTATCTAGGTTGGTCATAACTTTTCTTCCAAGGAGTAAGCGTCTTTTAATTTCATGGCTGCAATCACCATCTGCAGTGATTTTGGAGCCCTCCAAAATAAAGTCAGACACTGTTTCCACTGTTTCCCCATCTATTTTCCATGAAGTGATGGGACCAGATGCCATGATCATCGTTTTCTGAATGTTGAGCTTTAAGCCAACTTTTTCACTCCCCTCTTTCACTTTCATCAAGAGGCTTTTAGTTCCTCTTCACTTTCTGCCATAAGGGTGGTGTCATCTGCATATCTGCAATTCATGAGAGCTGGGTTTCTATTTCTTGTTCATTTCTTCCCAGCACCTAAAAACAGGCCCTGGTACATGGTACATATGAAATGAGAATTGTTGAATATATGAATGAATCAGTCAATTGGTATAGCCAAAGCCACAGACTCCAAAGTATTTTCAACCTGATAGTATATATCCTGGGAAGTTACTTTTGTTTCACATTTACTACCTTGAGTTTTAATACCCCTAATAAGTCATGCATCATAGAAGAAATTATTTCTAAAGTCTAAGACTGTGAGGAGTGGTCTTTGAGGTTCCTAAAATTGCATGCAAAGTTTCTCATCTTCCTTGATTTTTCTCTCATGCAGTAAGTTCCATAACTTTCCATATAGTCTCAAAGCGGTCCAATGACCCAGAAAGTTTAAGAATCACGAAGTGAGAGAATGTGTAGTTCTTTCATTGACAGACATTTTGTTCTTAAAGAAGGTTTCAATGGGGTTCCTTTATAACATCAACCTGCCTTGCACATTTAAAATAGAGTTTAGCAGGTGAAGATCCATACATACATTTCACACACCCTTTCAGTAATTCATTTATTTGATAGTATGATACTCACTTGTGGTGCCTACAAAGTGGAAGGTAAAACTTGTAAGTAAAGGAAGCATTGCAGTGGCCTGAGTTTCTGGTGCTTTTATACCTGCTTCCCTGGACTCCAGGCCAATTTGGCCAATTACAGGAGCAAGGGTTTAAAAGGCATCTGACTCCCCATAGGTGTGATTGTTTCTGCAAATGTGCCAATTTCCCTGCTCCCTCTAATTATCTGATTGAAATGCCAGTTGCTCAGACATGTTAAGCAAATAGCCCATTGTTTGCCCAAAGCTGTAGCAGGTAGGAATTTCGAACTGGTAAAGAATATATAACATCCTTTGATTATTCCTTACAGCTTTAGTGGGTAGTCAGATTTCTGCTCTGTATGGAAACGGTTAAAAATCACTTTAGAAACTGGAAAAAAAGAAACCACGAACATATTTATATAGAGACATAATTAACATTCTTGGTTAAATTTTGAATGATACTGATTTTTGTACAACAGTGAGAGTCATAATACTTTCCTAATTTTTTACATAAGCTGAAGTTATACAGGAAAATTTTGAGCCTGTCTGTATTTCATTTTAGGTGGAACTTAAGATATATAAGAATATTAGTGAGAACTTAGGGTTTTTTTAAGATAAATTTTGTCCCCCTAGACACACATATGACTGTTGTAGATTTTAGAATGTCGCAGACTATCAGGTTCTCTTCACTGTGAATTTAAGACTGATAAGCACACTCCAACTTTTAAATAGGGCCCTGGAGTGTTTGATTTTCATGGAAGTTCTGCATCCCTTGCAATTTATAGTAATATTCCATGACTGTGGCAGGCTTTACAGATTTCCTAACCCATAGGTCTTGAGTATAATCTCATGTCAAACAGAATCATCTTTTATCATCCACTGCCACTGTTTTGTGTGAAAAACAGTTTTTCATTTAAGGGGTAATGATATATTTAATTCTAGCAAAAGCTGTTACTATTCAAGTTTTCAGAATGGGATTCAGAGCTTAAAATTCTGCAGTTAGAACATATTTTCTAAAATTTTATTGAAATATAGTCAACTTACAATGTTGTGTTAATTTCTCCTGTACAGCAAAGTGATTCAGTTATACATGTGTATGCATTTTTAGTGTTCTTTTCCATTATAGTTTATCACAGAATGTTGAATATAGTTCCTATGATATGCAGTAGGACCTTGCTGTATATCCATTCTATTAGTTTGCATCTGCTATTCCCAAACTCCTGATCCATCCCTCCCCCTTGGAAACCACAGGTCTGTTTTCTGTGTCTGTTGCTGCTTTGTATATAAGTTCACTTGCATTATTTTTCAGATTCCATATATAAGTGGTATTGTATGGCATTTTGTCCTCTGTGTGACTTATTTCACTTAGGATGATAATTTCTAGGTTCATCCATATTTTTACAGATAGTATTATTTCATTATTCTTTATTACAGTCTCAACATTTTAAAAGAAAATGTTAATTGGGTATGGTAAGTTTGTCTCTTAGAATAATAAATATGACATTTGACACTTAAGATTAAAATGGATTTGGAAATGAGGTCATCTTAATAGCAGTACTTTTTTCCACTTAAAAAAATTCTCCCTTCTGCAATCAAAAGGGATCATAATATGGAATCACGTCATTTCCAACTGGTTAAAAGCTTATTAGTGATCAGTCTGACCCACATGGGACACATTACTACACCCTTTAAACCAAAACAGAGAAGAAAGGTAACAAACATTAACTGAGAATCCCCCATGTGCCAGTCCACTGCCTAACATAACTGTTACCTTATAGCAATGAAGTCAAGGCTGATAACTGTCAGGGATTTGAAGGTAGAACACATGTAGAAAGCAGAAGAGGGGAAACTCAAAAGTCATATATTTCTCATTTATCAAGATCATGCTATAGCCCATGGAAGTGCTGCCACAGAAAGAGTTCTAATGAGAGGACCCAGCACAGTAATCTGAAAACACCTCATTTATATAAAGTGTTTGGCACCTGTTACTCTGCTTTTGCACTTGCTTTTCATTAAGCACCCTTTTATGGGAGTCAGACTTGTTAGTCCCCATGATAGCCTTTACAGAGGAATAACTTAAAGATGAACAATATATACTGTCTCCCTTTAAGAGTTTATAATTGAGTGGAAAGTTGGACATGTAAAAAATGCAGTATGAAATAGCATAGTAACAGGTGACTAAGGTGGGCTTCCTTGGTGGCTCAAATGGTAAAGAATCTGCCTGCAATGAGAGAGACCTGGGTTCAATCCTTGGGTTGGGAAGATCCCCTGGAGGAGGGCATGGCAACCCACTCCAGTATTTTTGCCTGGAGAATCCACATGGACAGAGGAGCCTGGCAAGCTACAGTCCATGGGGTTGCAAAGAGCCAGACATGACTGAGTGACTTTTGCTTTCAGGTGATAAAGTTATCAATAGATTCTGAATCCAGGACTGCCTCACTTCAAAATGCTATAACAGAAGTAAAAGAAAAATGTCCTCAAATACAAAGTGAGTGAATGAATGAATGGCATCTTGAGAGGATTCACCTATTCAGTATTTCCTGATTGCCTACCTGTAACATGTATGAAGCTAGATGTGGGGGTCTTAAATATATCCATGATTTTGAAGAAGTTACAATTGCTGTATCAGGTAAGTGTGCAAAGAATCATATGTGGATGGTCAGTGAAAAGAAAAGGAGCTAAGAAGTGGGTTCTTTATCGTGACAGGGCTAGTAAAGGACACACCTGGACTTTGAACTTGGATCTAACTCAAAACCCATCCATCAGTGAAATTACCAAGGGCAATGGAGAGAGAACAGTTAAATAAAGAATACTTAGATAGCCTGGAACCCAAGAGTAAAGGTCAAGTGGTTCAAGTGTCATTGAAGTGCTCTGTAGCATTCGCCCAAGTGGAGGATGAAGGCAACCAGCACAGTACCTCCCCCTCATTCCTCATATGCAAAGAGAATAAAAAGATGGGTCTCAGCCCTTGAAGGCTTTCTCACCTAGTGAGGCATAAAAGAAAACCTACAAAGACAATTGCTGTAGTAGATGGCTTTGAGGGGAACAGTAAACTGAAGTTTCCCAGTGGAAGGAAGGAAGAAAAGGAAAGAAGGAAGGAAGGAAGGAAGGAAGGTGAGTCTAGGTAGAGAAATTGTGACCCAAAGGCCAGTGGCTTGGAAGTCTGTGCATTGTTGGAAATATAGTCCTTAATCCAGCCACCTTCTAGCTGCTGACTGGAATCCTCGATGCTATTCATCCAGGCAAGATATGTACAAGAGTGTGAAGACCCTTGTAAGTTAGTTTTATAGAAATCAGACAAAGAGGAGATGAACAGAATTAAATTAGGCTGGAGATTAAGGGTTGAGGCTATAGTGCACTAACGAAGATTGGAGTTTAAAATTAGATTATGTCCTGTGGCGACGTTTAAAGAATAGGCCAGGTGTCCTAATTGAAAGTGCTATGTATAGAGGCCTATAGGCGGCAAACCAGATTCCATAATGGAGATGTTCAAATAGCTTTGCTTTTACTAGGCGGTGATTGCCTAAAATGGTGTGAGAAACCAACTCAGGGGTTCTAGCTCTTCAAAAAAATTTTTTTTGAATAAGACTTTGAATGCACTCATGCAAGCATGATAACAGCTATTTATAATAAAAAGTGAGTTGGGGCCAAACTCACTTTTTAATAAATAGCACATAGTCTTCTGAAAAATCGTAACATGTTCTGTGTAGACTGGAAATAGGTTTTATTTTCTGATCTTTGCAGGTCAGTGAAATAGAGGTGAGATATTTCTAACCTGAAGTAAAACCATGGGGAAGGCCGACCTGTAATGATAGCACATTGTAGTGAGAAGTCCATTGCGATCAACCAAGAGAGGTTTGTGATTGGAAATCATTAGTGGAAAGGGAGCTTTGGCTGACTGAATGCTTTTAAAATAAGCAAGTCTGAACCACTGTTAGTAATGTGACTGTGGCCTTCCCCAGGCTGTTTGCTCTGGAGTTATCATGAGGATGAATAATGCTGTCTGGCAATCACTATACTATTTAGGACTCTATTAGCACGTTTCTCTCTGGGGAAGATTCTTTCTAAACCGTGTGGGGAATCTTCACAATATCTTATTTTGAAATGGGAATGCAATGGACTTCGATTCCTGTGTTGATCCCTTTAAGCGAGTCTTCTAAAGCATAAAACATGCCTTATAAACACATTTAGACTGTGAAAGAGTCCTGGCAAGTAAAATTTAAGAAACACTCACATGTTCAAATGCAGCTATCCATTCTCAAGCATTTGCTCTTCATCAGGAGCTCTACTCAGGTATTCACATACATATATAATGAGGTATCATTATAAATCACCCCATGAGAAGGGTTTAATTATCCTATTTTACAGATGAGGAAACTGTTGGTCAAAGATGTAAAGTGATTTTGTTAGGTTCACACAGGGATTAAGCTAAAAGTGAACTTTGTGCACTTCCATATAAATATTCTACTTTCCTTAAAATCTCTAGGAATCCTTGCCTTAAGATACTGTTAACATTAAGAAATGAAGGACAAATTATACATTTGGGTCACATCAACCAAGCAGAAGGAGGAAAAATTATTAAACTGAGAAAGTAGAAAGAGATCTATTTGTTTATAGTACTTTTATCTTCCATTGATTGAGTTGCTTAATAATATCAATACTAAAGTTCCAAATAAAATAATCAAAAGGCAGGGCAGTTATGAGGTAAGGTTTGCAGACATGACATACTTAATTTAGTGGTCCTATAGTCAGCATTTCTCAAACTTGTCTACCACAGAGTTGGCTTTTCCATTCATGGAAACATATTACCTCACTAAGACTTTTAAGACAAGAAAATCATAACATGTATACAATTTAAATGGAGAATAAAATGGCAACGCACTCTAGTATTCTTGCCTGGAGAATCCCACAAAGAGAGGAGCCTGGCGGGCTATAGTCCAAGGGGGCTCAAAGAGTCAGACACAAATGAGCACATGTACAAAGAGTCATACAACTTCAGTTCAGTTCAGTCGCTCAGTCGTGTCCGACTCTTTGCAACCCCATGAATTGCAGCACTCCAGGCCTCCCTATCTATCACCAACTCCCAGAGTTCACTCATACTCATGTCCATCGAGTCCGTGATGCCACCCAGCCATTTCATCCTCTGTCGTCCCCTTCTCCTCCTGCCCCCAATCCCTCCCAGCATCAGAGTCTTTTCCAATGAGTCAGCCCTTCACATGAGGTGGCCAAAGTATTGGAGTTTCAGCTTCAGTATCAGTCCTTCCAATGAACACCCAGGACTGATCTCCTTTAGAATGGACTGGTTGGATCTCCTTGCAGTCCAAGGGACTCTCGAGTCTTCTCCAACACCACACAGTTCAAAAGCATCAATTCTTTGGCACTCAGCTTTCTTCACAGTGCAACTCTCACATCCATACATGACCACTGGAAAAACCATAGCCTTGACTAGGTGGACCTTTGTTGGCAAAGTAATGTCTCTGCTTTTGAATATGCTATCTAGGTTGGTCATAACTTTTCTTCCAAGGAGTAAGGGTCTTTTAATGTCATGGCTGCAATCACCATCTGCAGTGATTTTGGAACCCATAAAAATAAAGTCTGACACTGTTTCCACTGTTTCCCCTTCTATTTCCCATGAAGTGATGGGACCAGATGCCATGACCTTCGTTTTCTGAATGTTGAGCTTTAAGCCAACTTTTTCACTCTCCTCTTTCACTTTCATCAAGAGGCTTTTAGTTCCTCTTCACTTTCTGCCATAAGGGTGGTGTCATCAGCATATCTGAGGTTATTGATATTTCTCCCAGCAATCTTGATTCCAGCTTGTGCTTCTTCCTGCTCAGTGTTTCTCATGATGTACTCTGCATATAAGTTAAATAGGCAAGGTGACAATATACAGCCTTGAGGTACTCCTTTTCCTATTTGGAACCAGTCTGTTGTTCCATGTCCAGTTGTAACTGTTGCTTCCTGACCTGCATATAGGTTTCTCAAGAGGCAGGTCAGGTGGTCTGGTATTGCCACCTCTTTCAGAATTTTCCAGTTTATTGTGATCCAAACAGTCAAACCCTTTGGCATAGTCAATAAAGCAAAAATAGATGTTTTTCTGGAACTCTTGCTTTTCCATGATCCAGCAGATGTTGGCAATTTGATATCTGGTTCCTCTGCCTTTTCTAAAACCAGTTTGAACATCTGGAAGTTCACTGTTCACGTATTGCTGAAGCCTGGTTTGGAGAATTTTGAGAATTACTTTACTAGCATGTGAGATGAGTGTAAGTGTGCGCTAGTTTGAGCATTCTTTGACATTGCCTTTCTTTGGGATTGGAATGAAAACTGACCTTTTCCAATTTGCAATTGTGATTCTAATATTCTCTTATATTTTAGCCCCAACTCTGGATATGATAACTTCAAATTGATTTTCTATAACATAATCACAAGACAGACATATCATTAAACACAGGTTGAGTGAGAAGTGAGTATTAAAAGTCCGTATATAAGGAAATTGAAAACAACACAAATTTTAAAATCCTATCACTCTTCCATTACCCTAATATATTTTAGATAACTGTATCCTTCATAAATCCTACAGAATGCTTATAAAATTTTTTAAAAATTCTTTACCTTTCAAATGTTTGTACTTAGTCACTCAGTCATGTTCAGCTGTTTGCAACTCCATGGACTGTAGCTCGCATGACTCCTCTGACAATGGAATTTTCCAGGCAAGAGTACTGGGATGGGTTGCCATGCCCTCCTCCAGGGAATCTTCCCAACCCAGGTCTCCCGCAATAACACCTGAGCCACCAGGGAAGCCCTAATTGCCTTTCAAGTAGGATTTATTTACCATTTAAAAGAGACACAGATGTGTATAACGGACTTTTGGACTCAGAGGGAGAGGGAGAGGGTGGGATGATTTGGGAGAATGCCATTCTAACATGTATACTATCATGTGAATTGAATCGCCAGTCTATGTCTGACGCAGGATGCAGCATGCTTGGGGCTGGTGCATGGGGATGACCCAGAAAGATGTTATGGGGAGGGAGGTGGAGGGGGGTTCATGTTTGGGAATGCATGTAAGAATTAAAGATTTTAAAATTTAAAAAAAATAAAAAAGAAAAAAAAATTTGCCTATTACTTTAAAACACAAAGGTTATGGATTGATATTTGAGTGAATAAAATTTCTGTGATCAGATATGTGTAGGATATGGTCATTTGCCTAAGCTATGGCACATGGGTCATACCTAGCCCTCTGTCTCTCTTTATAAACTGCTGTTGAAACAGAGCCATGGCATTTGTTCAGGTATTTTCTGTGGTTGTTTTGTACTTCAAATGCAGGGTTGAGTAGATGCAACAGAGACCATTAGACCTGCTAAGTCTAAAATGTTTGCATCTGGCCCTTATAGAAAAAAAGGTTGCTAACCCTTTATCTGAACCAAGCAGTTATCCTTATGGTTGGAATTTATGGGGCCTTTAATTATCTACTGTGTTGTAATTTTCCAAGAAGAGGATGTGTTTAAATGCATGTTATTTTCCAAACATTTTGGTCATACTTTTCTTTTTTTACTCAATCCATCAGCCCCTAGCATGTATGTCCTGTTACATGCTTTCAGAAATTCTGTTGATTAATTGGAAAAGACCAGCATATACAACTCACAGCTTGCTGTAACTTTCAGGTTCATTTAGCCAAGGACACAAAATCCTGTAACATATAACAGTGCAGCATCCCTCAGTCTCCAAAGAAGCAGCACCTAACTGATGACAGTGTCTGCAAAAGGTTCAGATTTCCCAGAAGAGCAAAGCCTAATATTATTTTACAGTTCTTTTCTGTTTAGGACTCACTTCACTACTGAAGGAAAATGTACACATCTCTTTGTTTAGCATTTCTAAGGAGAGGTTTGTGATAGGCTTTCTTAGATCTTGGTCCAAACTTGGTATCAGTGAGGTCACATTCTCCCCAGGGAGTAAAGTAGTCTGTGCCCCTAAGTCCCTAAGAAGTACCTCCTTCTAGTTTCCCACCATCCTGGAAGGCCCATTTCTCAAAATCTGTGGAATAAATAAACCTTTTGAAACAATATTTCGAAGATTTTAGTGCAGATAGCACCAGTATATCATATTTTAAGATACACAGCATTTAGGAATATATGGTAAAACCAATACAATATTGTAAAGTAAAAAATAATAATAATAAATTTTAAAAAAGGAAAGAATCTGAAATTAATGACAAATGTTACAAGATATCTTCTAGCATCTATCAAGATAATCATATATTTTATCTCATTTGACCTTTCAAAAGGGAAATTGCTTCAACTTGATTCCAAATATTGAATAATTGTTTCTTCTGCCTGTTTACATACCCAATATTAAATTCATAGCCAAAACTTTTAAAAGATAAAAAAAAAGCAAATATCTCTTCAGTATCAACAGAAACAATCAAGTCCTAAAATGAAACCAAGCTACCAAGACTGTGAACACTGGAATTATCAGAAAAAAAAAAATAATATACAATGAGTATATTTAACATGTTTAGAGAAATAGAGGGTATTGAAAATATGGCTAAGAAAAATAAACTATCCAATTGACTGACTTTGTTAGTGAAATTTGAAAAAAAGGGTAAAATTGGTCTTCTAAAAATTACAAAACCTTGGTATATGTTTTTAAAAATGTTAAACATCGCTGAAGAGAATTCATAAACTTGACTATACATCAGAAATTACTCAGAATTCAGTACAGAGAAACAGATGGAAAATATAAAATCTATGTTGAGAATAATGCATGACAGACTTAGAAGGATTAAACTATCTAGTTGAAATACTAGAGAGATACAATAGGAAGATGGGAAGAGAGGAAATTTTCAATAAGTTTAGAGTTAAGTATTTCCTGTAGTTCATGAAAGAAACTCTCAAACTGATCCCACAAAGAACAAATAAGATTAAACTTACACCTAAGCACATTGATAGATAAACTATGGAATACTGAAACAAAGACATGGAATTAAAACCAGCCAGAGGGAACATAGTAAGTTGCCTCCAAAGACTGACAGATCTGAGATAGTGACTGCCAAGAGAATGAAAAACGGTATTCTCTAACTGATTGAATTAGGTTTATGTACCTGATGGAAAAACCAGATAAAGGTAGTAGAAGAAAGGAAGACTGCATGCTAGTCTTGGTCCTGAAAATTGCTACTAAAATACTCTTAAAAATTGCAAACCAGCTCCATATTCTCTCTCACCATATAAATACCATATATGACATACAGATAACATACAACTTATATACATTTATATGCATAGAACATGATTATGTTTATTCCAGGAATGCAAACTTAATTCAACATTAGAAAAATGATTAATCATACTGAGAGATTAAAGGTAAAAAAGCTATGTGCTGATTTCCATATATGCAGAAACAGCTTTTGATTAATATTTCATTAATTACATAATTCATGATAAAATTTTGCAAACAAGAAATAGGGAACTCCTTTACTTGATAAAATTTATTGACAAAAATGAATCAGACAGCATACTAAAATATTATCCCCTTAAAATCAGGGATAAGACAAGGAGTGTAACCACTACCAGTTTACTAATGCAGTGATTAGTGGTCTGAGCTAGTGCAATAAGATAGAAAAAAGCCATACTTGCTGAGCCAGTGGTTTAACAGCATGAGCTCTGCCACCAGATTGGCCTGGGTACAAGTCTTGGTTGTGGTATCTACTGTCTCTATGCCCTTGGACATAATCTTTGTGCCACAGTTCCCCATATGGAAAATATGGATAATAATTGTATTAGTATTAGAAATAAGTTGCTTAGAAGTAAGAACTAATCCTAGCGCATAAGTGTCATGAAAATGATATATCTTAAAGAAGTCACAGAATTTTCTGAGGTTGACTCTGGCCTCTAGCAGTCACATAGATCTTCCCCACTTTGCTGTGTGCTGTGTTTAGTCATTCAGTCGTGTCCAACTCTTTGCGATCCCATGGACTATATAACCTGTCAGGCTCCTCTATCCATTGGGATTCTCCAGGCAAGAATAATGGAGTGGTTTCCATGCCCTCCTCCAGGGTATCTTACTAACCCCACTCTGCTACCTGTGTATTATTCTATTTGTATCACCATATGAAAATGACTATTCTTATTTTTCAGTTGCTCAGTTGTGTCCAACTCTTTGCAACTCCATGGACTGTAGCCTATCAGCTCCTCTGTCCATGGGGTTTCCCAGGCAAGGATACTGCAGTGGGTTTACAGGTTCTCCTCCAGGGGATCTTCCTGATCCAGAGATCAAACCCATGTCTCCTGCATTGGCAAGTGGATTCTTTACACTGAACCACCAGGGAAGCCCAGGAAAAATGTTAGGAAACATTATTTTTTTTTTATTCCTATGAGAAAATGAAATTTGATTTGACAACATGTACAGACATCTAGTTGGATTTAAGACAGTTCTGAAAGATATTGTGTTAAAACTTAGATAAAAACACAAGACTACATTGTTCATTATAGTAACCACAATACACATCTTGCAATTTAAGTGGATTAAATAATACCAAAAACTCAGTTCTTGATTCAGACCAGCTTTCTGAGGATCATCAGGATTTGTAGTAGGCAGTGGACATATTTTAGATGTATTAATGAAACGTGGAAATCTCATTCTTGAGAATTGCACAGCAGCTGCTTTTCAAAGGAGTTTAACCTTTGGATGTATTGTAGTTTTGTTTGCCACTTAGTGTTCCACTGTGTATTTTAAAATCTGTTTCTGAATAATATTAAGAGAATTTGAGTCTGTGTTGTTTATCTCATTGAAATGACTCAGCTCTCAATATTCTTTATTTTTAAATATAGGATACAAACTATATTGAAATTGTAGGTATCTGACATTTTAAATCAGTTAAATTAGAAATTATCAGTAAAGAAAACTAGGAGAGAAAAAAACTCAGTTCCTCAAACCCATTAAGCACATTTCAGGTACTCAATAGCCACATATGGCTGGTGTCTATCATATGAGAGAGCACGGATTCTAGAAATTTCTATCACCAAAGAAAGTTCTACTGGTACAATGCTGACACAAAAGATTGTCTTCATAGCCATAGGGCTGGGGTCTGCAAACTTCTATGTAAAGGAATACAAAGTAAATACTTCAGGCTTTACATATTATATGCTATCTCTGTTGCGTATCCTTGTTGTTCAGTTGTTAAATTGTCTGACTCTTTGCAATCCAGTTGACTGAAGTACACCAGGCTCCTCCACGATCTCCTGCAGTTTGCTCAGACTCATGTCCATTGAGTCGATGATGCCATCCAGCCATCTCAAAATCCTCTGTCACCCCCTTCTCCTTCTGCCCTCAATCTTTCCAAGCATCAAGGTCTTTCCAAAGAGTCAGCTCTTCATATCAGTTGGCCAAACTATTGGAGCTTCAGCATTATGTATTTAGTAATGCATTGTAAAAGTGTGCCTGCAATGCCTAATGCCCATTGTAAAAGTAATGCATTATTTAGTGACATGGTAAGGTGTTTGCATATTAAGGGAAACATATCTGGATACTTAATAAAATGTGTGCATTGATTCACATTTGGAAAAAGTAGTAAATGAAGAGGAAAGCTATACATATAGGATAATATGCAAAGGGCTAGTGAGTGTAAAGTAGTATTAATACTATTTGAGAAACCTGTGGGATGTGCATATAAATGTGTGTTGTTGGATTTGTTTAGGAATCCTTAACATTTATGTTATCATTTAAACCAGGGTAATGGGTGAGATCACGCTTGGACAGTGTAAAGTGAGAAAAGGGACCTACGTAAGAAACTTCACACAGACTTAGCATTTAAGGAATACATCAGAGCAGTGAATCTGGCAATAAAGTTTGAGAGTTAATTCCCAGAGATGTTGGAAGAAAATAAAGAGTGTGTTGTGGACAACAGGAGAATAAAGTATTTCTAGAAGCCAGTTGCATTCAATCAGACCATGGCTGAGGGATTGAGTAAGACAAGGCTGTGAGTGTTCGCTGTTTTTAATAATAAGAAAACTGCTAATCTTGGTTAAAAAAAAAAAAAAAAAACAAACTCAAATTGTGAGATGGGAAACAGGGGGAGATGGAAGTAGCCAATGCAGATCACAATTTCGAGAAGTTTAGAAGTGAAGGAGTGAAGGAATGGAATGGCTAAGGAAAAAGGAAATTGGGCTGGAAGAAGCTTTTCTTAACTAGTCTGTGAGTGGTATTTTTTAGAATGAAAAAAAAAATGTGCATTTATAAATGTTAGCAAAGAGCTAATAGAGAGAAAATGGTAAGCAGTAGTGGAGAGCACTCAGTCATCTCTGACTCTTTGCAACCCCATGGACTGTAGCCTGCCAGGTTCCTCTGTCCATGGAATTCTCCAGGCAAGAATACTGGAGTGGGTTGCCATTTCCGTCTCCAGGGAATCTTCCTGATCCAGGGATCGAACCCAGATCTCCTGTATTGGCAGGCAGGTTCTTACCATCTGAGCCACCAGCAGAGCCCAGGAGAGGCAGTGGGATATACAATTGAAAATTCAAGTACTTATTGTACAATGAGAAGTGAATACTAATTGCATTGTGTCTGGAAGGATCAAACAAATGTTGGTTAAGGAAGTAGATCAAAGTGGGATGGGGCTGTGTTTTCTCTTATAAGTATACTGAGGCTGAAGGTAATAGAGGTTTAAGAGTTGAAGTGGTTGCTGCTGCTGCTGCTAAGTCGCTTCAGTCATGTCCGACTCTGTGTGACCCCATGGACTGCAGCCTACCAGGCTCCTCTGTCCATGGGATTTTCCAGGCAAGAGTACTGGAGTGGGGTGCCATTGCCTTCTCCCGAGGTGGTTGCTATGCCTCCTGAAATTACTGAATAACTTTATACCTATAGTATTTGATGTATTCATGTCACTAGTATTTTATTGAGGATTTTAAGAATATATGTTTAATATATTTTTGTTGTTATGGGGAAATATGGTTTAATATATATGCATGTGTATAAATGCATACATTATCAAGGTCTAATGAGCCTGGAACCAACATTTGTTTCTCTTTTGTAAGGAATCTGTTTTGATTTGTTTTTACTTTTCTGACTAGATGATTGAAAGATGAATTATGTTTAAATTTCAGAAATTTAATCATGGCATGTGTAGGTGTTCATCTATATTCTCTAATTTGGCCTTTCAGTTTTTAAAGCTGAAGTCTTACTTCATTCAAGAAGGCTGTCTTCATGGATATTTTTGCATATTACTTTTGTTATAATTGTTCTGGTGTCTTCTATGGGAATACCAGTTGAGAAGCTTCAGGGATTCCGTTTCTGCAGTAATTCTTTATTAGTGCTAGTATTGTTTAAGACCACGTGCTGGTATTTTATTTTTCTGTAGGGTTTGTTTGCTTTTGATGAAAGATGTTAGATGGTGACTACAGTGTCATCTCATTTCCTGGAGTAAATATTTTTTATGAGCATGCTCCTATTCCCCTTCTTCAGAGCTAGGACAATCTCATTTTATGCAGCATTCTTTTCATAATTCTCTTAAAAGTGAATTTCTTCAAAGCTTGTTTGTAGGGCCCTCCTCACTTGTCTTCCCAAGCATTCCCAGCCATGCCTGAGATCTCAGTGGAGCACCTGTTTGCTTTCCTGTAGGGTTTGTAGTTCTGTGATTCAGTGAGACTGAATCTCACTGAGAATCTCAGTGAGAATGAATTCTGTCAGTCTCACTTTGAAAGTGATCCTCTCTGACTTTCACTTGATGAGAATTGCTCAGTTCATGGCAGGTAAGTGGTGACTTTTCTTCCAGTGCTGAGGAAGGTTGCCCTAATTTCTGAGTTCCATGGCCAGTCCAGCAGGTACAGGAATGGCGGGGGGCAGGCAGCCTCACGTACATTAGCTCAAGTCACCTCATTCCCTCAAAGTCCTTACATGGTATTTTTATCACATGCTTTAGATTCTCTCCAAACACACATATTATGGAGCATAAAAAAGGTGCAAGATTTGCCACTATTTTAGTATAGTAGAGCCTTGTATTTGCTGTTCCATCTTGTATAAATGATATATTTAGTCCTCAAGCAATCACTGAGCCTCACCTCCTATGGCCTGTGAAAGTATTCATGAGTTTTACTGGCTTCATGTGAAAGAGAGTGACTAGGGGACATACTACAGAAATGGTGTTATTGAAGAAGCAGATAGTTATGGAAATATTCTTGTCTCTCTTACTCCTTGTGAGCTATAACTTGAGAGGATTGTTGGTTCATTAAACCATTATGCCATTCATCTTTAACTTGGATTTAAGGCATGGGAGAAGAAGGTTTCTATAAATGAGTGAGTCTCAATGGGCTCTTAACTATGTGACATTTAGGAGAAAAATAGTTTCACCAATGCTGCTTGAGCACATCATATTTCACTCCTTAAAGCTCCTCAATCAAAATAGGATCAACATATCCTACTTCATTATACAACATTAATATTAACTGCATGTAACAGGCAAGCGATTTTATGCTCATACTTTCTGTCCCACTTTCAGGCACAAATGGAGATATCAGAAACCACTGTGGACTTTTAGTTTGCAAAGTATTAGGTGATAAACTCATGGGGTCATAAAGCAGAAAGGAGCAAAGAAAGCTTGGGCTCAGGCTCTGTCTCTTTGGACATAGATTAGAGGAAAATATGTCTGCATTTTATTTGAAGTGCAAAATAAGAGTAGACATTGCTTGTGGTCCTTTCTCAGAGCTTATGCCCATGGAGAGTAGATACGTTTTTATTATATCTTAGTGGTTTTTTTTTTTTGTACCTTAAAAACAAAGTCTTATTTTTCTACAGAGTTCTTTGGTGAAAGGGACATGTGCTTTGGAATTTGGAAAAAGGTTTCAATGAGACTCCTGACGTTCATCATAGCTGTATTAGGATGAGAAGCTTCTCGTTAGGAGAAGCTTCTTTCTTTTTTATTTTTTTTTTAATTTTAAAATCTTTAATTCTTGCATGCGTTCCCAAACATGCACCCCCCTCCCACCTCCCTCCCCATAACATCTCTGTGGGTCATCCCCATGCACTAGCCCCAAGCATGCTGTATCCTGCGTCAGACATAGACTGGCGATTCTATTCTTACATGATAGTATACATATTAGAATGCCATTCTCCCAAATCATCCCACCCTCTTGGTTGTATTAATTTCAGGTGTACAGCAAAGTGAAATAGTTATACAATGTTTAGTTAGTTTCAGCTGTGCAGCAAGGCAATTCAGTTATATTAACACATATACATATATCTATTCTTTTTCAAAGTCTTTCCCCATATAGGCAGATACAGAGTAATGAGTGGAATTCTCTGTGCTATGCAGTAGGACCTTATTAGTTATCTATTTTATATATAGTAGCGTGTATGTGTCAGTCCCACTCTACCAATTTATCCTTTCCCCCACTCTTATATGGGAGGCTCCTTAAACAACCCGAACTTCAGTTTTGGTATCTTGAAAATGGGCAGCATCTTACTGAACTTGGAATCCTAAACATTTTTCAACTTACTTAAAGCGACTTAACACCTGGAATTTATTTTAGAAGCAGTACAAAGAGTTCCAATCTTTCAAATCATAAAAGTCTCTGAATGAAATGTTTAAGCCTCAGCAGAGCTGTCTCCGAGGAAGGAAAACAAATGATGGAGGGCCTGGAGTTAGTTCTAATCCCCAAGCTTCTGTTGACTTCACTGCTATTTTTAGCGGTGCCTCTCTCATAACATATTGATAAGCCACAAAGAAAGGTAGTTGGCATCCTGACAGCTTATTGCTTTAATACAGAGGATTCATCAAAATACAAAGGACTATTTCTTGATGAAGAAACATGGTGAATCATTACTTTTTAACATTCTTTGCAAGTACTTTGTCCACATATACCTAATTATAGCTTGTGAATTTAGAAAGGGAAGTCAAGTTGTCTTCCATTAACAACTACTTTCTAAAGTGACAGCAGCCCAAGTGTACATCCACCTTGGGAATGAATGCCCCTTCTTGCTAAACTTGAGATTCTTGAATGTTTTACCCTGTTGAGCCCGCTCTGGCTTTTGCATGGCTGCTGCTCTGAATCTTCAAGGACACCGAGTAGCAGCAGAGTCTGTCTTGGAAGACTTCATCTTCAAGCCCTTCCCTTACCCACCAGGTTTCTGAGCCCTGGTGTGTGGCAGCCCACACATTCATCTGTATTTGTCCCACTGCCATGCTCCCCTGGCCTTTCCGTTTTCCATGGCTGCCCATTGTAATGGAACCAAAGGGCACTGAACGCTATCTCTTCAGTAGGTCTAATTATCAAGGAGCAAAGAAGCAGACAGAGCCAGATAAAGGAGAGTAGAGAAACTGTCCTCTGACAGAGTGGAAGTATAAAGATCAAAATAGGTAGCATTATTTCCCTGAGGTCAACATAGATCTGAAGGTGAAAGTCACACAGTCATATCCAACTCTTTGCAACCCCATGGACTATACAGTCCAAGGAATTCTCCAGACCAGAATACTGGAGTTTGTAGCTGTTCCCTTCTTCAGGGGATCTTTCCAACCCAGGGATCAAACCCAGGTCTTCTGCATTGCGGGAAGATTCTTTACTAGCTGAGCCACAAGGAAAGCCCAAGAATATTGGAGAGGGTAGACTTTCCCTTCTCCAGCAGATCTTCCCAACCCAGGAATCAAACCAGGGTCTCCTGAATTGCAGGTGGATTCTCTACCAACTGGGCTATCAGGGAAACCCATAAAGATCTGAAGGAAAACAAATTAAATGCACCCGGGAGAAAGAAGTTTTTCTCGTTGGTGAGTCTTTGAGCAGGTTAATCTTTATGCCTGTCAAAAACTTTATACTTCTTGAAACACTGTTCCAGTCACCATCTGAACTTAGATTAACAAGTAATGTCCCTGTAGGTAGGACACAGAATCATATGAATATTTTTAGATTTATAGGCTGGGGTGCAAAATTAGATGATATTCCTAATGTTTTGAAGCTAGTTACTATACATGTTATTTGAACAACCTGGATTAAGCAGAGGATTAGTGTTTATTAAACATAAAAATATTAATACAGCAGAAGACTTATTTCTATAATTTGACTTTCAGCACCCAAAGTGCTAGGATGGAGGTGCAAAGAGAAGTCGGTAACATGTCAAAACTCACAAGGGGAAAGATTGAGTACAAGTGAAATGTGTTAGCTTGAGAGTGGAGCAGTTCTTTCATATATAAAATGAAGTTGGTAACAGTATTTACCTCACACAGTTGTTGTGAGGGTTAAATGAAGTAATAGATGTACCTGCAGGTGTTTGTAGCTATAGGAAATGTTCCCTGGGTATAGTATTTTATTGCCATTGTCCATGTATGTAAACACCCACAAGGGCAAGGCTTTCCACCTAGATGGCAGCTTGGCATCTCTCACCTTTATGTCCAACACACATCTCATTTCAGATCCTGGGGGTTTAATGAGCCTGGTACTGTCCTCTGTGTTGGTGTGGGACAAGAGCTGCGAGTTGTATGGTTAGATTTGTGTGCCCATAAGTGTAGACAGATCAACAAAATGAGAAGACATGTGTTTCTTCAGCACCAACAGTTCGAATCAGCAGAAGAGCCAAAGGGGTTGATCAGGCCCATGGTGCCAATTAGGATTAAATGCACACATGGGAGAGCATTTAGTATAATGCCAGGAGTGCACTAGGTGCTCAATAAACAGGACTGTCTTTTCCTAGTGTAAATCATGGTCCCTGCCCAACCAGGGACCGTGTTTTCTCCTCGAATAGCCGCAATTTGTACACTTGGTAGTTGCCTAACAATTAGAGGTACTGTGTCTCCATATGACAAATGATAGTAGACATTCCAGGTATTTATAAAGGTGTGGGGAGGCATTTTGTATGAGTCAAGTCTGGCGGGATGGCTTAGTGGCAATGAGTCAGTGAAGGCTTGAGGGCATTCCATTGTTTCCTTCCTCAGGTGGAAGTTTAGCATTGAATTTGTTCTCACTGAAATACAGATTCTTCATTATGACAAATCATCATTTTGTTCACTGAATCAATAATAACACTGTCTAGAGGGATGGATATTCACAGATTCATGCAGTACATCAAGGCCACCTATGTGATTGTGCCAGCTTCCCTGTCCAGCTTTGCCTTGTTCACTTCCTGGAAGCCTGGTTCTTCTACCAGAGTTCTAATGTTTCATTCCTTGGCAGAGACCAGCCTTGGCCATTCCTTTTTCTCAGCCTTTGTGCCAACTATTCCATTCTTTGGTAGCTTCCCATTTCCACTTTTCTCTTGATTCACATCCCCTGCCCTTTCTTTGAAACAGAGATTGTGACCCCTCTCTTCTAGAAGAAGTTTAGATTCTCTGGACCTAGCCATAATACATGCCACTTAATCATATGCTGCCTAAGGAAATATCTGTGATCTTGATTCTGCTCTTTTCCAGTAAATGTCTTTTTCCCTCAATAATCTTCTTGGGGGTTAAACATTGTATTATACTCTGTGTCACCCAGAGCACTGGACATGAGCACAGCCCTACATTTATTATCATAATGATCACTAACATTTATTGAGTGCTTTCTCCATGCCAGGGGCTGTTCTATGGCCTTTACTTAAGTTAACTCTAATCCTCCCCATACCCAGGGATGATACCCTTCACAATATCTATTTCGCGAGCTTACTGTGAGAATTAAATGGGTTAGCATATGTTAAAGTGCTTAAGAGTGAAGAACATAGAAAGTGCCCAGTAAGTCTAAGCATTGACTAACATAAACATAATCTTACAAATTGAAACACAGACTGAGACCAAATCAGTGCTGAAAGTGTCATAGCTTGTAAACAATGAGGCAAGTATTCAAACTCAGGCATTTTAGCTCCAGAGAACATTCACATCAACATCATGAAATACTACCTTTCTAGATATTATTTTGGTGCATGGTCATCTTAAATTCGGTGGAAAAAGTGCTCTAGGAAATTCATGGTTAATGTGTGCTAGAGCTGTGAGCTTCTTATGTTACTTACTTTTTGAGTTTGTGTGTGTGTGTGTGTATGTGTGAGGGAGCAGCATTTAACACTGACCATTTTTTTCCATTAAACATTTTACTGATCAAGGCAAAATGAGTGCAAATTAAAGCAATGATCCATGTGTTGAATTTGTAAAAAGGAAAACAAATGATAGGATCTAGGGTGGTGAACAGACTTTAAGGTGACATCTGTGACTCCTACCTTCCTGTGTCCATGCAATTTTAGAAAACCTCCCAGTAGAGCTTCTCATGGAACATCTGACTTGTTTTTAACCAATAGAATATGGTAACGATGATGGGCTGTTACCCCCGCAATTATATACTGTATGTAAGACTCTCTTGTTTGCTGGCTCTATCCTAAGTCATTGTCCTTGATAAAGTAAGATTTCATGCTATGAACTGCTTCTGCAGAGGGGCACATGGCCAGGAACTGATGAGAGGGCTCTAGTAGCTGAGGGAGGCTTCTAGTTGAAGAGAACAGTTAGTTCTCAGCCTTTGAGCCATGGGGAAATGAATCCTACTGACAATGAATCTGAGAAGTCTACAAGTGGATTCTTCTTCAGGTAAGAACACAGCCCAGTTGACACCTTGATTATAGCTGCTGAGACTCTGAAGCAGAGAACATAGCTGAACTATATTAAGATGTCTGACAAACAGAAGCCATGAGACTGTCAATGTGTGTGTTAAGGCATTATGTTTGTGGTAATGTATTATTTTAAAAGATGCTTGCTCCTTGGAAGAAAAGCTTTGACAAACCTAGAGAGCATATTGAAAAGCATAGACATTACTTTGCTGACAAAGGTCCATCTAGTCAAAGCTATGGTTTTTCCGGTAGTCATGCATGGATGTGAGAATTGGACTATTAACAAAGCTGAGCGCCAAAGAATTGATGCTTTTGAACTGCGGTGATGAAGATTCTTGAGAGTCTCTTGGACTGCAAGGAGATCAAATCAGTCAATGCTAAAGGAAATCAGTCCTGAATATTCATTGGAAGGACTGATCCTGAAGCTGAATCTCCAATACTTTGGCCACCTGATGCAGAGAACTGACTCATTAGAAAAGACCCTGATGCTGGGAAAGATTGAAGGCAGGATGAGAAGGGGATGAAATACAATGAGATGGTTGGGTGGCATCACCGACTTGATGGATGAGTCTGAGCAAGTTTCAGGAGTTGGTGAAGGACAGGGAAGTCTGGTGTGCTGCAGTCCATGGGGTCACAAAGAGTTAGACATGACTGAGCAATTGAACCGAACAGATTGTGTTCACAGCCATACACACACCTGGTATGTCTAGTGATGGTGAATATTGCAGGAAGTTGACTCTAACTTCTGACAGGGCTATGAGTCACAAAGCAATTTAGCAGTGTATCTTGCAATCGCCCACACCATGTGACCCCAAGATTTTGCTTCCAAATATTTATTCTCAAGAGTATGTACAGTGCTCTTTATAATAGGGTACAATTGTTAAGATAAAAAACACATAATGAAGCAAAAAAACATTTTTCCCAAAGGGGGATTGGTTAAAAAATGGTACTTCTAGTCAACAGAATCTTATGGAGCTCTCAAAAATCATTCAGTAGAAGTGTCTATATGTCAATTGACATGTGTTCATAGTACATGGTTGGAAAAACAGTTGTTGAAAATGTATGTATAGCAGGGTTCCATTTTAAAATCTGTGTGTTGGGGAGGGAAGCTGTTCTAAATGCATTTGGTCTTCTGCCTATTGCTAATATCAGCATCCCACCTTCGACTGGATTCTGGGGCAGCTGATGTCTAGAGTTGGCTATATGGTCTTCTAGTGGTAGCTGGACAGAGGACATATTCTTAAAATATTTTTGTTGTTGTTGAGTTGCTCAGTCATATCCAACTCTTTGCAACGCTATGGACTGCAGCACACCAGGCTTCCCTGTCCATCACCACTCCCAGAGTTTGCTCAAACTCATGTCCATTGAGTCAGTGATGTCATCCTACCATCTCTCCCTCTGTTGTCCCCTTCTCCTCCTGCCTTCAATCTTTCCCAGCATCAGGGTCTTTTCCGACGAGTCAGTTCTTCACATCAGGTGGCCAAAGTAATGGAGCCTCAGCCTCAGTCCCTCCAGTGAATATTCTTAAACCATATGTTGGTCATTTCTGTAAACAATGTGGCTTCTACGTAGATTGGTTTTCTGGAACAGCTTTCATCTTTGCTCCAGATCCTTACATGGAGGATTGTCAAAGGGGCAGTGTCTATGAAGCCCTGGTCCTCGTCATACACTTGTGGCACCCTCTCTGGTTGCATGCTCCATCAGTCAGTTCAGAGCCTACCTGGTGGGCATGTCAGCTCTTGCCCTCAACTGACCATGTTCTCTGTCTTAGAATCATGGGAACTTGCCAGACTGTGGGAACCTCAGCTTTCCACAGAGAGCAATAAAAACCGTGTGTGTGTGAGTCTCCCCACATTCCTTTCCACACAGATACTCCCTCTCACCCTGCAGTTGCTGGGAAACTTCATGAGGTCTCCTGCTATCAGCAAAATTTAAGCAGAAGCAGGTGCCAATTACTGAATCTCTGGCTGAGTTTCTCTCTCTGAGTGATCTTCCTATTTTCAAACTATGTGTCCTTTGCTTGAAACCTTGGATTTTGCTGTGGCCCTCACTTCTGATCTTAGGTCTCTGAAATGGTCCAGATTTGGGAAGTGACAGTGTCAGAATGTCAGGGCCACAGGTTGGTAGCATGTACAGTTGGCAAAGGTTCACTCAGGAATTAAATAAGATTTTATTTTGAAGAACGTAGGTACTATTTTCAGCACACAGACTATCTGAAATTCATGTGTGGGTATGAATCTCAGTTTGCCAACTTGACAGAAACAAGTCTTTTTCCTTTTTGATCAACTGTCTTTAGATCCTGGGCACTCATCCCACTAATTTGGTGGGAGATCCTATCACTAGCATTTTTGGATGCCCCATCTTCAACTCTGTGTTGGCACCAGACTCTCAGAGACTTTGATGGGAATGAGAAAAATGACGAAGAGGCTCTGACCTCTGCTCCAACGTGGTTAGTGCTAATAGGCCTTTGTTCAAGGCTATGGAAGTTCCTGGTGAGTAAGGGATCTCTGTTGTATTGCTGCCATGTCTTTGGAACCTCAGGCCCCGGATCCAGTTTTCTGTACCAGGTGACCATTTGCTCTGAGGTCCTGCTACATTCCTGAGGTACAATAAGAGTCGACAGCACAGATCTGCCTTAATTGACCTGTTGGCTCTTCTCCTTCCTCCATTTCCTGCAGGGAATCACTCTTGTTAGTCGTGGGGAAGACCATGTGTGATGGGCTTCTTTTGTACATTTGCTATTCATTTCTTCAAGCAGGGAGCCCGACAAGCTGTACCACCTCTCAGCAGAGGCACATCTATTTTCTAAAAAACATGAAACACAGAGTCTATTATCTGTTTGAATTGAGGTTAGTGAGAGGGGGGAATATAAGAAGAAAGGCCTATAAATTAATATCTTAAAACTTTCTAGTAGGAAATAGAAGGTATTAATCTTTAAAAAACACTTTGATTCTGCCTTGACTAAAAAAAAAAAAAAATATGAGCCACAGTGAAATATGATGAGAAACCTAGAGATGAAATGATCTTGATATAACTACTTGGAGAATCCAAAGCCCTCTGTGACCTGCCCTTCTCTGGCAAGCTAAGTGAGGGAAGGAGAAGGGGAGCACAGAAGATTTATCATCTAGTGATGGGAAAACACAGAGAAAAAAGCATTCCATTGGAGATTAACGAGGTTTGAAGCAAAGGTCTAATTCGAGAATAAGCTTCTTTTGTTTTTACTGCAAGGTTATTTATAAACAGAAAAATAATAACTTCCACAAGTGAAACCTTTAACCTCAACATATGTTGTGACCATAAAACCCATGCAATATATTTATAATAAGAAGTGATACCCACTTATTCCCTTTAAGATAGAAAGGATCTTGCTGATCTTATTTGTAATAATACTTCCACTTTGTATGTGAACTCATGTGCCTTATGGTATTTAAGTTATCTCAGCATATTTCATGTAAATTTTCACATTAACCATAAACTATCACACTTATTGGTTGAAGTTCTTCACGCAGATAAATATTTTAAAAAATTCCTCCATCACATTCAAATCCAAGCACATTGCAAAGTACAGGAACTTCACCCACTCCACCTCCCCCACCTTCCTAACCAGCCATCCTTCCAATTTTTTGGTGATGCAGATAAATAGAAAATAAATGACCATAAGAAAGCAGAGTGTAAGATGAAACATACAGAGGCAGTAACTGGGATGCAATAGAAAACTGTGTATTAGAAAGGATCACTGGTTTAAAAGAAAATGTTGAAATATTGCAGTATATGCTTTCCCTAGCATATATTGCATACTTCTGTAGCCCTGGTACCTATCAGGAGGGCTGTTTATCCCTTTCAGTGTCTCTGTTGCTATGGACTTGTGAGATATCCAGGTGGAAATGTCTATACTATTGATATGTGTTCCTCTTCACAGTCACTGATTTTTCCTGTCTCCCTAATATCCAGAAATGGCTCTACCCTGTAGCTAGTCATGCAACTAAGATATCTGAGTCATCCTTAATTGATTTCTTGCTCACCTCTGAATTTCAGTCTTCAAGTCTTAAGCCAAATCGACGTCCATCTCCTTATCTCCATGATATAATTCAGTCATGATGATTATCAAGATTCAATTATAGATCAGTAATGATTAGTCAATAATCAAGATAATAAGGCACTACTCTTATTTTTATCTTATGTGCTGTGTGCTTAGTTGCTCAGTTGTGTCCAACTCTTTGCTACTCCATGGACTGCAGCATGCCAGGCTGCACTGTCCATGGAGTTGTCCAGGCAAGAATACTGGAGTGTACAAGAATACATGCCATGCCCTTCTCCAGGGGATCTTCCTGACCTAGGGATAAAATCTAGGTCTCCTGCATTGCAGGTGGATTCTTTACCAACTGAGCCATGAGGGAAGCTATTTGAATCTTTCAGATAAAGAAATTGGAGGTTGGATAAATTAAGTGATTTGGTCAAGGTGACATGGTTAGGATGTGAACTTAGATCTGCCTGAATCTGACCTTCATATTCTAAGCCACTCTGCTACACTGATCAGTTGGATTTCCCTACAAAATAGTTTTCAACTCCATTCTCTCCTTTTCTATCGCCATTGCTTTGATCTGCATTATTCTTACCTTTCCCTTGGATTATTGCTAAAATGTTAAATACTTTTCTGTCTCTGATTTCCATTACTTCTAATTGATTCTCAGAGGCACTGTCAATGGAATCTTCTGGAAACAGTGCTACACTAACATCTCTCTCCTGTTTAATAAGGGAGAAGAAAAAGTGGCAGTCATATACTGAATTCCTAAATTGTGCCAGAGACCTTGCCAGGGCATTTACATTTGAGAATGAGGAAACACAGATCAAAAGGACCTGTGGGACCTCAGTGAACAATTGATGGACAATGATGCCTCTGATCAGTTGCTCGTCTTAATGCACACCTCTTTATAACGTAACTTTGCAGTTCCAACTGTAGGCAGGGAAAACAATTTTCCTTCTACCCATTTAGGTTTGTGACTGTGAGGCCCTGTAATAAAATACAGATTGATAGGGAAGAAACTGAAATTTAATAACATGTGTCCCCTCTGTATACATCGGAGAGACTCAGCGTAACTGAGTACCTCCTTGAAACTGAGTAATTCCCTAGCTACCACCTTAAATGCTATTTTCTACAAGAAAAAAATATAAACTTTAGTGAGCAAATTTTTTAAAAATCTATATAAGTCATACCATGAGTGGACAAGAGTATAAATAGCAAAACTCAACTCTTTCCAAATAGATTTATATATTTGCTATAAACTTGATAAAAGTATCTACACAATCAATCCAGAGAAATTTAAAAATAATTCTCAAGATAAACTGGAGACATCATTTGACAGAAATTGCCAATATTTCTTATTGTTCATCCGTTTGTTCTAGTCGCTCAGTCATGTCTGATTTTGCGACTCCATGATCTGTCCATGGAATTCTCCAGGCAAGAATACTGGAGTGGGTTGCCATTCCCTTCTTCATGGGATCTTCTCGACGGGGATTGAACCCGGGGTCAATCCTGCATTGACCCGATCCAGGGTCTCCATCATTGCAGGCAGATTCTCTACAGTCTGAGCTTCCAGGGAAGCCCCAATATTTCTTATAATTTCATTTATTTGTAGATATTAAGCATATTATAAAAATCATTGTGTGTGTGTGCATGTATGAATGCACGCATGTGCATGCTTAATCGTGTCCAACTCTTTGCAACCCCGTGAACTGTAACCCACCAGGCTCCTCTGTCCATGAGATTCTCCACGCAAGAATACTGGAGTGGGTTGCCATTTCCTTTTCCAGGGGATCTTCCTGACCCAGGGATCAATCAAACCCATGTCTTTTCCATCTTCTGCATTGGCAGGCAAGTTCTTTAGCAGCTGAGCCACCAGGGAAGCCAAAAAAATCATTAAACCTAGAAATGGCGCAAGAATCAGCAGTCTTATGAAATGGAGTATATAGCCAAAGGACACACTCTAATATACATCAGTTTACTATATGGTAAAAGAAGTATCAAAGGAAAGGAAACAAAGTTATTTTCAAACAGTAATGAGATTCTTTAGTTATTGAAATGGAGCTGAGAGAACAGGAATACATTAAATACGCCACCTCACAATATATGCAAATATAAATTCCAGAAGAATTTAAGTATGAAATGTTTTAAACTCACCTATTTTCAGAAAAAGTAGTGAATATTTATCTTACATTTGGGGGACTTTCTATGCTTAAATTAAGTGCAAGAAACTACAAAGTGGTAAAACAGGAACCTTAAAAATGGATGAATTTAAAACATTTAGTTGAAATCCAAAGAGAAAATGGAAGACTTTAGAAAAAGTTGCCTCATATACAGCAAGCAGTGAATATTTCAATTTATAACACATCCCTATGATGAGTATTATGCAACTGGTATGATTATAAATAAAGTTTTCCATAGGAAAATACTATTGTTATAATTTTATTTGTAGAATGCTAATTTCCATATATACTGTGATATCAACTGTGCAAAAAATGTATAAAGACTGCATATGCATGTACCAAACAGCCCAAGGGAATGTGATAAGAAGTAAATTTTCAATTTTGAATACAGCTTTTTCCCACTATCTGAAAGGAGAACGTTCCTAAGAAACCTGTGAACTGGAAAGGTGTAAAGCAAAGAAGTAATTACTTTAGGCCACATTTTACTAAAGTAGACACAAAATGAATGGAGATAAAACACAGATGCTCACAGACATAGATGCTTCAAAGCCATGGAGGCTGAATGCTGAGTGTAGTTCCCGGGGAAGGAACTGAGCCATTAAACTCTTGTCAATAGTGGATATTTGGGGGTACAGATGGCCTCTATAGATGCTCAGCTCACTGCAAAACAAACACTGACATTATTATGTTTTTGCCTTTTTTTCCCACAAAAGACACAGATCCTCTGGATTTCTTTCAGTTACTGAAAACAGGTACTAATGTAGATCTTTCATAAAAGTGGGGGATGCATGATTTTCTCTATATTTGTAAAGTCTTTATGACTTTCTTTCACAAACCATACAGTGTAAAAGGCGAATATGTTAATCAGCTTATACAGATTCATGAAAAATACTCAAACTGCAATTAATAAATGGACAAAGAAAATAAACATACAGTTCACAAATGAGTGTATGCAAATATCTACCAAATATATGGAAAAGTATTCCCCCTACCCCCAGAGACTCAGGGGGTCCCCACCATCAAATGAGTAGCGGTTAAAAACTGATGATAGTGGATGCTGGTAGGCATGTGGTGAAACATGTTATCCCAGACACTGCTAGAAGGAATTTGCACTGATGCAACTCTTTCCCTAACATGTATCAAGAAGCCTCAAACTCTTTCTGCCCTTCAGCTCTGCAAGGTCTAGTATTTCTGTAGCTCTGTATTTCTGGTCATCTCTTGTGGTAGATAGAATGGCTCCCCAAAGATGTCCATGCCCTAATCCCTATAAACTGTGCATACACTGCTTTTCAGGGCAAAAGAATTTGCTGATTTAATTAAAATCATGGGCCATAAAATAAGGACATTATCCTAGATTATCCACATGGATCCAATTTAATCCTATGAACCTTTAAAAGCAGAGAATTTTCCTACACTGGTGGCAAAAGAGATGGGGCAGAAGGAAAAGTCACGAAGGTTTTAAGTATGAAGGCCTGCTTCACTTTGAAGATGTTAGAAGGTGGGTTTTTAGCAAGAGAAGGAATTAATATTGAAATAAATATATGTGTACGGCTATGATTTTTATGTGAAAGTCAGTCAAATATCCAAAACAGCTGGTGTATTATTGTACTTATCTAGGTGTTCTGTTGGTGTTTTGACAATTTTGAAAATGAAAACTAAATGGGGTATCCATAATAATTGCTTATTTCATAATATTTTCCATGTCTTTTTTTTTTCAGAAAAAAAATATGCTATAATATATTTACCATATAATTTTGTGTTCTTTTGACAGTATTATTAAGTTGGACAACCTTCTTGAACAATTTTGGTTCTTTAATCATTTTTTATTACAGTTGGCCCTTGAAAAACATGGGTTTGAAATGCACAGGTCCACTCATATGAGGAGTTTTTCAATAGTACATGATCCGTGGTTGATTGAATCCATGGATGAAGAACTACAGATACAGAGAGCTGACTATGAAGTTATACATAAAGTGGATTTATAATGCTAAATAGAAGTGGATTTTCAACTGTATGGGGTCAGCGCCCCTAACCCCCATGTTGTTCAAGGGGCAACTGGAGTTTCATTTTGCAGAAACAGTATTATGTAAGCCATACTTAGGTTTGCAAATGAACCATGCTTTTTACCTACAATGTCTAAATATTTTATCAGTGTTGTACATGATAAATCGTTACGATCACAGAAAACTTATAAATATTTTAATTTCATTATATAAACTACTATTGCATATAATGTGATTTTCAAGCAACATCTATATCCAATTTCTATTTCTTTTTTATTTCAATGAAGAAAGAGTTTCATCAAATTCTATATTATTGGTATATTTTATAGGAAGCAAGAAAAAAACTCACTACATTTTTTGCTTTATTCAATTCTCTCATAAGGTGGAATTATTCTTTGTTCTATAATGGACAGAAAGTAGCATTTTAAGAAATTATTTTGGGGATTATTTTTACCCAAAGCTTCTTCATAGAATTGTAAACATTTTAATTTCCTTGTTCTAATTTCCTTGTGTTATATTGGAATACCACCTTTGTTGTAGTCCATTTCCCATGCATTTTCTTTCAATTAAATGCTTTTCTAAAACTTCTATATTTTCAATCCCTCAAAAATATGTTTTATAAGCTTTTGTTAACATTATTAATAATAAACAACTCTTCATACCAAATATCTGAATAGCAAAAATTCAAAATAACCATTTTCTAACAAAGCTATGTAAAGGAGAATAATTTGCACCCCCCAAATATGTCTCTCTAATCTGGTTATGTTCTAAGCAATAGCAGAAAGGGAAAATTTTTGAAAACCAAGTATGAGTTATACTTTTGTAGGAAACATTTACCTGTGTAAGGGAAATGTCCATTGGTAACACTATCTACTTCCATTTACCAGAAGAGAATGATGACCAAATCCCTAGAAACTCAATCAATGGAGGACGGCACTTTCTTCCTGGTCATGTTCCATAACTGATTCTTCCAATCTCTCAATATCTTCTGATGAGAATGACATTTAAGGTGAGGGTTTTAGCCATTTGGAAGAGTTACTCAGTTTGCCTGGGTCTCTCCCAGGTATAGATATTACTAAACTTTGATTTTCTCCTATTAATCTGTCTCATGTCAATTTTACTATTAGGTCAGCCAGAAGAACTTATAAGGGTAGAAGAAAATTTCTTCCTCCCCAACAGATAGAATCTGTTCCTTATAGGAGGATCTCTTCTCTGTTCTAATATATCCTGGAACATGTCTAAATTAAATTTTATTTGCTTGGATGACATAATTCCCATGGTGTTTGAACATGGTGTTTGAGCAAATCTGATATGGACCTCATCAAGATATCCCATTTGGGGACAGGTCCATAATGATACATATTTTTTGAATTGTTCCAAAGAATGTCATCACTATCAATGGAGTTTATGTCATCTTTCCAAAGAATGAATAAAAATATGTCATACATGGCACAGATACTGCTTCTAGATTTTGACCAAAATTCTGGTTTTCAATTTTTTCCTGCATCAGATTTCTTAGAATTTTTCACACAGGTCTGCCATCAACAATATCTTAAATTATTTAGAAATGGTGATTCATCTTTTTTATAAATTTACTTCTCATTAAATATTCTTATAAAACCTAAACTTTCAACTTTAAAAGAAAATCCTTATCTATCTTGTTGCCAATGTAAAAAATTAATATCATGTTTTGTGTACTTTATACCTAGATGTACATGAATATAAAGTTAAGAAATATGGATTTCTACATATTGGAAAAATACTCCTCAGCTGTCATATACAAATGTTGCAGACCATACTATTCTACAACACCTCAGGATGCAAGGAGAATTCAGAGAATGAACGCTTTCCACCACTAAAAACTGATACTTCATCATGAAAGAATGGGGCTTTTCCTGGTGGCTCAGACACTAAAGAATCCACTTGCAATGTAGGAGACTCAGGTTTGATCTCTGGGTAGGGAAGATCCCTGGAAAAGGAAATGGAAACTCACTCCAGTATTCCTGCTTGGAAAATCCCATGGACAGAAGAGCCTGGTGGGCTACAGTCTATGGGGTTGCCTAGAGTGGGATGCAACCAAACACACGCATGAAATAATTATTGCAATTATGCTATTTGAGAGGAAGGCTTTGAGAAGTTAAATTATTTTGCCTTTTTTTTTCCTCACTTAAGCAGTTTTACAACTCAAATCCTCCCTGTATTATGAAGCAGGGTCTGTCTCCAGTGTTCTCAGTGGCATAGCCAGAGACAGTCCTGGCACTGAAACAGTCATCTTTTAAGAACAAGATGTAAGAACAAACGTTTCCCTGGAGTGTGAGCGATGTTGGTGATTTTTGTGGAGACCACACGCCTGTGTCTCTGTTCCTGGGTCTACCAATTGCCCTCAACAAAAACGCTATTGCCATACTCTGGCGAAACATTAATAATACACTAAGTGATATTATTTAAGCTATTCTAAGAATGCTTCAGGGAATCAGTTTTACTATGCTGGTGCTACTGCTAAGTCGCTTCAGTCATGTCCGACTCTGTGAGACCCCATAGACGGCAGCCCACCAGGCTCCCCCGTCCCTGGGATTCTCCAGGCAAGAACACTGCAGTGGGTTGCCATTTCCTTCTCCAATGCATGAAAGTGAAAAGTGAAAGTGAAGTCGCTCAGCCGCGCCCAACTCTTCACGACCCCATGGACTGCAGCCTACCAGGCTCCTCCATTCATGGGATTTTCCAGGCAAGAGTACTGGAGTGGGTTTCTATTGCCTTCTCCATACTATAAGAAACATAAAACAATTCTGGGAAAAATAAAAACTTTCCCTTACAATAAAATTCAAATGTAAAACCTGAATAGAACATTATAAATCACCCAGTCAATCTTCTTCATTTTTCCTGTTAGAAAACTATATTCCAGAGAAGGGAAGTGACTTGCCCAAGAGCTCAGACTTCAAAAGCAACAAAATAGGACTATATAATCAAGGGATTAGATCTGGTTGACAGAATGCCTAAAGAACTATGTTGGAGGTTTCTAACATTGTACACAGGAGATGGTGACCAAAACCATCACAAAGAAAAAGAAATGCAAGAAGGCAAATTGGTTGTCTTAGGAGGTCTTATACATAGCTGAGAAAGGAAGAGAAGCAAAAGACAAAGGAGAAAGGGAAAAATATAACCAACTGAATGGAGAGTTCCAGAGAATAGCAAGGAGAGATAAGAAAGACTTCCTAAGTGAACAGTGCAAAGAAACAGAGGAAAGCAATAGAATGGGAAAGACTAGAGATCTCTTCAAGAAAACTGGAGATACAAAGGAACATTTCATGCAAAGATGAGCACAAAAAAGGACAGAAATAGTAAGGACCTAACAGAAGAAGAAGAGATTAAGAAGTGGCAAGGATACACAAAAGAATTGTACAGAAAAGGTTTTAAAGACCCAGATATCCACCATGGTGTGGTAACTCATCTAGAACCAGATATCCTAGAGTGTGAAGTCAAATGGGCCTTAGGGAGCATTACTACGAACGAAGCTAATGCAAATGATGGAATTCCAGTTGAGCTATTTAATATCCTAAAAGATGGTGCTGTTAAAGTGGTGCACTCTTGCCATGCCCTCCTCCAAGGGACCTTCCTGACCCAGATATGGAATCTGCATCCCTTATGTCTCTTGCATTGGCAGGCAGGTTCTTTGCCAGTAGCACTACCTGGGAAGCCCACGACTTATATGAATATATATATATATATATATATATACACACACACACGTATTTATGAACATAAAACCAAATCACTGTGCTATATACCTGAAACTAACACAATACTGTAAATCAACTGGAATTCAATAAAAAAACTTTATATTATATGTATATATAATATATATAAACATATATATAATATATATAAACATAATATACATAAACATATATATTATGTATATAAACATATATATAAAAACATAAAGTGCTGGATTCAATATGCCTGCAAATTTGGAAAACTCAGCAGTGGCCACAGGACTGGAAAAGGTCAGCTTTCATTCCAATCCCAAAGAAAAGAAATAACAAAGAATTTTCAAAGTACCATACAATTGCACTAATTTCACATGCTACCAAGGTAATGCTCTAAATCCTTCAAGCTAGGCTTCAAGGAAGAGGAACCTTGAAGGCAGAGGAACAAGAGATCAAATTTCCAACATCTGCTGAATCACAGAAAAAGCCAGGGAAGTCCAGAAAAACATCTACTTCTGCTTCATTGAGTAAGCTAAAACCTTTGTGTGAATTACAACAAACAGTGGAAAATTCTTCAAGAGATGGGAGTACCAAACTATCTGAAAGAAACTCTATGCAGGACAAGAAGTAACAGAACCAGACATGGAACAATGGACTGGTTCCAAATTGGGAAAAAAGTACATCAAGGCTGTGTATTGTCATCCTGCTTATTTAACTTATATGCAGTGTACAACATGAGAAATACTGTGCTAGATAATTCACAAGCTATAATCAAGATTGTCATGAGAAATATCAACAACCTCAAATATACAGATAATACCACTCTAATGGCAGAAAGTGAAGAGGAATTAAAAAGCCTTTTGATTAGGGTGAAATAGGAAAGTGAAAAAGCTGGCTTAAAACTCAACATTCAACAAGCAAAGATCATGGCATCTGGCCCCATTACTTCATGGCAAATAGATGGGGGAAAATATGGAAACAGTGACAGATTCCATCTTTCTGGGCTCCAAAATCACTGCGGACAGTGACTGCAGCCAGTAAATTAAAAGACACTTGCTCCAAGGGGGGGAGGGAAAGATGGCGGAGGAATAGGACGGGAAGATCACTTTCTCCCTCAAAAATTCCTCAAAAGAACATTTCAACGCCGAGCAAACTCCACAAAACAACTTCTGTAGGCTGGCAGAGGACATCAGGCAACCAGAAAAGCAGACCATTGTCTTCAAAAACAGGTAGGAAAAAGTATAAAAGACGAAAAAGGAGACAAAGGAGGTGGGGAGGGAGCTCCGTCCCAGGAAGGGAAGCCCGTCCCAGGAAGGGAATTTTAAGAAGAGAGGTTTCCAAACACCAGGAAACGCTCTCCCTGCTGAGTCTGTGGCGAGCCTTGGAAACACAGAGGGCAACAAAACAGGAAGGAAAAATAGATAAATAATTAAAACCAACAGATTACAAGCCCACCAGTAACTCCCCCAGCGGAAAAGCAGCACAGACACCTGCATCCGCCATTGGGAAGTGGGGGCAGGGCAGGGACGCTCGGGAGGCGCGGGCTGCAGAGCTTTGTAAGAATCGGGCAGGAACGCCCCACGTGCAACCAGAACGATCTAACTTGGGCTAGCAAACCAGACTGTGGGATAGCTACCATGCGAAAAGCTCGAACATAAGACACTGCCAGGACCGAGCACAGAACAAAGGACGGAACGGAAAAAGCCGGCTGCAGACCATTCCCCGCTGGGGACAGGCAGCCAGAGCCGTAAGGACTGGAAAGGGGCAATTGCAGACCCAGAGAGACTTTACGTACCTAACTGCAAGCAGGCTCCTTTGCTAAGACTTCTGGGGGTGCTGGACAGTCACAGTCTGCCTCATGGGGTGCACCAGCGGTCCACCCAGAGAGCTGAGTGGCAGCGGCGGAAAAGGCAACAAGCCGCGGCGATCGCGCTCGCCAAACTCCTGAGCTACTTGGACCTGGGAAGGGCACAAAGCGCAGTCCCAGCTGCATTTGTGCCTCTGAGGGCTGCCTGAGCGCTGAACCTGAGCAGCTTGGACCAGGGAAGTGCACGCAGCCTAGGGCCGGCCCCAGAAGGTTCCTGGCTGAGCATCGTAGAGCCAGAGCGGTTTGTGAGCCGCGAGAAAGGACAGGTCAAGCGGAGCAGAGATACTGTGTGCACACGACAGTGCCATTTGTTTGCAGCATCCCCCCTCCCCACAGCGTGACTGAACTAGTGAGCCTAAAAAACCAGCAAACAGAAGTTAAACAGAGGGAACCACCTTGGAAGTGAGCTCACACGGCCCATAACATCAGAGAAGGGCCAATTATATTTTTCATATTTTTAAAATCATTCCTTTTTTTTTTTTTTTAAGGCAAACACCATATATACTCTTTGGATGGTTGTTGGTGTTTTTTTTGTTTGTTTGTTTGTTTTTAATAATTCTTTTTTTTTATTTCTTCCTTTTTCCTTCTGCTTTTCTTTAATATTGTATCTTTGAAAATCCAACCTCTACTCTAGATTTTTAATCTTTGCTCTTAGGATTTTGTTGGCAATTTTGTACATTTAAAAACCCAAACTTCACTACCCAAGTTTACCTGAGAGCGAGATTACTGGCTTGACCACTCTCTCCTCCTCTGGACTCTCCTTTTTCTCCACCAGGTGGCCTCTGTCTCTTTTCTCCCCCATCTCTTCTCTATCCAACTCTGTGAATCTCTGTGTGTTCCAGACGGTGGAGAACACCTAAGGAACTGGTTACTGGCAGGATTTGTCTCTCTCCTACTCATTCCTCTCTCTTATCCTCCTGGTCACCTCTGTCTACTTCCTCTCTCTCCTCTTCCCCGTATAACTCTGTAAATACCTCTGAGCGGTCCAGACTATAGAGCGCACATAAGGAAGTGACTACTGGCTAGCTTGCTCTGTCCTCTTTTGATCTCACCGCATCTCATTCCAGCTACCTCTAACTACCCCCTCCATCTTCTCTTCTCCTTGTAACTCAGTGAACCTCTCTGAGTGTCCCTCAATGTGGAGAAACTTTTCATCTTTAACCTAGATGTTTTATCATCGGTGCTGTATAGATGGAGAAGTCTAGAGGCTACTGTAAAAATAAAACTGAAAACCAGAAGCAGGAAGATTAAATCCAAAGCCTGAAAACATTAGAGAACTCTTGAATTCAGGGAACATTAAGCAATAGGAGCTCATCAAATGCCTTCATACCTACACCGAAACCAAGCTCCACCCAAGGGCCAACAAGTTCCAAAACAAGACATACCACACAAATTCTCCAGCAACACAGGAACACTCCCCTGAGCCTCAATATACAGGCAGCTCAAAATTATCCCAAAACCTTTGATGTCTCATAACCCATTACGGGTCACTCCACTGCACTCCAGAGAGAAGAAACCCAGCTCCACCCACCAAAACTCCAACGTAAGCCTCCCAAACCAGGAAACCTTGACAAGCCAATGATAGAACCCCACCAAAAGTGAGGAAGCTCCATAATAAAGAGAACTCCACAAATTACCAGAATATAAAAAGGCCACCCCAAACGCAGCAATATAACCAAGATGAAGAGACAGAGGAATACTCAGCAGGCAAAGGAACAGGAGAGTTGCCCACCAAACCAAACAAAAAAGGAAGAAGTAGGGAATCTACCGGAGAAGGAATTCCGAATATTGATAGTGAAAATGATCCAAAATCTTGAAATCAAAATGGAATCACAGATAAATAGCCTAGAGACAAGGATTGAGAAGATGCAAGAAAGGTTTAACAAGGACCTAGAAGAAATAAAAAAGAGTCAAAATATAATGAATAATGCAATAAATGAGATCAGAAACACTCTGGAGGCAACAAATAGTAGAATAACAGAGGCAGAAGATAGGATTAGTGAAATAGAAGATAGAATGGTAGAAATAAATGAATCAGAGAGGAAACAAGCAAAACGAATTAAAAGAAATGAGGACAATCTCAGAGACCTCCAGGACAATATGAAACGCTCCAACATTTGAATTATAGGAGTCCCAGAAGAAGAAGACAGAAAGAAAGATCATGAGAAAATCCTTGAGGAGATAATAGTTGAAAACTTCCCTAAAATGGGGAAGGAAATAATCACCCAAGTCCAAGAAACACAGAGAGTTCCAAATAGGATAAACCCAAGGCGAAACACCCCAAGACACATATTAATCAAATTAACAAAGATCAAACACAAAGAACAAATATTAAAAGCAGCAAGGGAAAAACAACAAATAACACACAAGGGGATTCCCATAAGGATAACAGCTGATCTGTCAACAGAAACTCTTCAGGCCAGGAGGGAATGGCAAGACATACTTAAAGTGATGAAAGACAATAACCTACAGCCCAGATTACTGTACCCAGCAAGGATCTCATTCAAATACGAAGGAGAAATCAAAAGCTTTACAGACAAGCAAAAGCTGAGAGAATTCAGCACCACCAAACCAGCTCTCCAACAAATTCTAAAGGATATTCTCTAGACAGGAAACACGAAAGGGTGTATAAACCTGAACCCAAAACAATAAAGTAAATGGTAACGGGATCATACATATCAATAATTACCTTAAATGTAAATGGGTTGGACGCCCCAACCAAAAGACAAAGACTGGCAGAATGGATACAAAAACAAGACCCCTCTATATGCTGCTTACAAGAGACCCACCTCAAAACAAGGGACACATACAGACCAAAATTGAAGGGCTGGAAAAAGGTATACCATGCAAATAGAGACCAAAAGAAAGCAGGAGTGGCAATACTCATATCCGATAAAATAGACTTTAAAACAAAGGCTGTGAAAAGAGACAAAGAAGGCCACTACATAATGATCAAAGGAACAATCCAAGAAGAAGATATAACAATTATATATGCACCCAGTATAGGAGCACCGCAATATGTAAGACAAATGCTAACAAGTATGAAAGGGGAAATCAACAATAACACAATAATAGTGGGAGACTTTAATACCCCACTCACACCTATGGACAGATCAACTAAACAGAAAATTAACAAAGAAACGCAAACTTTAAATGATACATTAGATCAGTTAGACCTAATTGATATCTATAGGACATTTCACCCCAAAACAATGAATTTCACCTTTTTTCAAGTGCTCATGGAACCTTCTCCAGGATAGATCACATCCTGGGCCATAAATCTAAACTTGATAAAAATTGAAATCATTCCAAGCATCTTTTCTGACCATAATGCATTAAGATTAGATCTCAATTACAGGAGAACAAATCACAGAAGAAATCAAAAAAGAAATCAAAATATGCATAGAAACTAATGAAAATGAAAACACAACAACCCAAAACCTGTGGGACACTATAAAAGCAGTGCTAAGAGGAAAGTTCATAGCAATACAGACATACATCAAGAAACAAGAAAAAAGTCAAATAAATAACCTAACTCTACAACTAAAGCAACTAGAAAAGGAAGAGTTGGAGAACCCCAGAGTTAGTAGAAGGAAAGAAATCTTAAAAATTAGGGCAGAAATAAATTCAAAAGAAACAAAAGAGACCATAGCAAAAATCAACAAAGCGAAAAGCTGGTTCTTTGAAAGGATAAATAAAATTGACAAACTTGATGAGCCAGACTCATCAAGAAGCAAAGAGAGAAAAATCAAATCAATAAAATTAGAAATGAAAATGGAGAGATCACAACAGACAACACAGAAATACAAAGGATCATAAGAGACTACTATCAGCAGTTGTATGCCAATAAAATGGACAACGTGGAAGAAATGGACAAATTCTTAGAAAAGTACAATTTTCCAAAACTGAACCAGGAAGAATTAGAAAATCTTAACAGACCCATCACAAGCACGGAAATTGAAACTGTAATCAGAAATCTTCCAGCAAACAAAAGCCCAGGTCCAGACGGCTTCACAGCTGAATTCTACCAAAAATTTTGAGAAGAGCTAACACCTATCCTCCTCAAACTCTTCCAGAAAATTGCAGAGGAAGGTAACTTCAAACTCATTCTATGAGGCCACCATCACCCTAATACCAAAACCTGACAAAGATGTCACAAAAAAAAGAAAACTACAGGCCAATATCACTGACGAACATAGATGCAAAAATCCTCAACAAAATTCTAGCAATCAGAATCCAACAACACATTAAAAAGATCATACACCATGACCAAGTGGGCTTTATCCCAGGGATGCAAGGATTCTTCAATATCCGCAAATCAATCAATGTAATTCACCACATTAACAAATTGAAAAATAAAAACCATATGATTATCTCAATAGATGCAGAGAAGGCCTTTGACATAATTCAGCATCCATTTATGATAAAAACTCTCCAGAAAGCAGGAATAGAAGGAACATACCTCAACATAATAAAAGCTATCTATGACAAACCCACAGCAAATATTATCCTCAATGGTGAAAAATTGAAAGCATTTCCCCTAAAGTCAGGAACAAGACAAGGGTGTCCACTTTCACCGCTACTATTCAACATAGTTCTGGAAGTTTTGGCCACAGCAATCAGAGCAGAAGAAGAAATAAAAGGAATCCAAATTGGAAAAGAAGAAGTAAAACTCTCACTGTTTGCAGATGACATGATCCTCTACATGGAAAACCCTAAAGACTCCACCAGAAAATTACTAGAGCTAATCAATGACTATAGTAAAGTTGCAGGATATAAAATCAACACACAGAAATCCCTTGCATTCCTATACACGAATAATGAGAAAGTAGAAAAAGAAATTAAGGAAACAATTCCATTCACCATTGCAACAAAAAGAATAAAATACTTAGGAATATATCTACCTAAAGAAACTAAAGACCTATATATAGAAAACTATAAAACACTGATGAAAAAATCAAAGAGGACACTAATAGATGGAGAAATATACCATGTTCATGGATCGGAAGAATCAATATAGTGAAAATGAGTATACTACCCAAAGCAATTTACAAATTCAATGCAATCCCTATCAAGCTACCAGCCACATTTTTCACAGAACTAGAACAAATAATTTCAAGATTTGTATGGAAATACAAAAACCTCGAATAGCCAAAGCAATCTTGAGAAAGAAGAATGGAACTGGAGGAATCAACTTGCCTGACTTCAGGCTCTACTACAAAGCCACAGTCATCAAGACAGTATGGTACTGGCACAAAGACAGACATATAGATCAAAGGAACAAAATAGAAAGCCCAGAGATAAATCCACACACATATGGACACCTTATCTTTGACAAAGGAGGCAAGAATATACAATGGAGTAAAGACAATCTCTTTAACAAGTGGTGCTGGGAAAACTGGTCAACCACTTGTAAAAGAATAAAACTAGATCACTTTCTAACACCGCACACAAAAATAAACTCAAAATGGATTAAAGATCTAAATGTAAGATCAGAAACTATAAAACTCCTAGAGGAGGACATAGGCAAAACACTCTCAGACATAAATCACAGCAGGATCCTCTATGATCCACCTCCCAGAATTCTGGAAATAAAAGCAAAAATAAACAAATGGGATCTAATTAAAATTAATAGCTTCTGCACAACAAAGGAAAATATAAGCAAGGTGAAAAGACAGCCTTCTGAATGGGAGAAAATAATAGCAAATGAAGCAACTGACAAACAACTAATCTCAAAAATATACAAGCAAGTTCTGCAGCTCAATTCCTGAAAAATAAACGACCCAATCAAAAAATGGGCCAAAGAACTAAATAGACATTTCTCCAAAGAAGACATACGGATGGCTAACACACACATGAAAAGATGCTCAACATCACTCATTATTAGAGAAATGGAAATCAAAACCACCATGAGGTACCACTTCACACCAGTTAGAATGGCTGCGATCCAAAAATCTGCAAGCAATAAATGCTGGAGAGGGTGTGGAGAAAAGGGAACCCTCCTACACTGTTGGTGGGAATGCAAACTAGTACAGCCACTATGGAGAACAGTGTGGAGATTCCTTAAAAAATTGCAAATAGAACTACCTTATGACCCAGCAATCCCACTTCTGGGCATACACACCGAGGAAACCAGAATTGAAAGAGACACATGTACCCCAATGTTCATCGCAGCACTGTTTATAATAGCCAGGACATGGAAACAACCTAGATGTCCATCAGCAGATGAATGGATAAGAAAGCTGTGGTACATATACACAATGGAGTGTTACTCAGCCGTTAAAAAGAATTCATTTGAATCAGTTCTGATGAGATCGATGAAACTGGAGCCGATTATACAGAGTGAAGTAAGCCAGAAAGAAAACCACCAATACAGTATACTAACACGTATATATGGAATTTAGGAAGATGACAATGACAACCCTGTATGCAAGACAGCGAAAGAGACACAGATGTGTATAACAGACTTTTGGACTCAGAGGGAGAGGGAGAGGGTGGGATGATTTGGGAGAATGACATTCTAACATGTATACTATCATGTAAGAATTGAATCGCCAGTCTATGTCTGACGCAGGATGCAGCATGCTTGGGGCTGGTGCATGGGGATGACCCAGAGAGATGTTATGGGGAGGGAGGTGGGAGGGGAGTTCATGTTTGGGAACGCATGTAAGAATTAAAGATTTTAAAATTTAAAAAATAAAAAAAATTAAAAAAACAAAAACCAAACAAAACAAAAAGACACTTGCTCCTTGAAAGAAAAGGTAAGACAAACCTAGATAGCACATAAAAAGCAGAGACATCACTTTGCTGACAAAGGTCCGTGTAGTCAAAGGTATGGTTTTTCCAGTAGTCATGTCTGGATGTGGGATTTAGACCATAAAGAAGGATGAGAGCCTTCTGAGAAGAATTGATACTTTCAAATTGTGCTGGAGAAGACTCTTGAGAGTCCCTCTGACAGCAAGGAGTTTAAATCAGTCAATCCTAAGGGAAATCAACCCTTGTATACTCATGGGAAGGACCGATACTGAAGCTCCAATACTTTGGCCACCTGATGTGAAGAGCTGACTCATTGGAAAAGACTCTGATGCTGGGAAAGACTGAGGGCAGGAGGAAAAGGGGGCAACAGAGGATGGGATGGATGGATGGCATCATCCACTCAATGGACATGAGTTTGAGGAAACACTGAAGTGAAGGAGACAATGAAGGAGAGGGAAGTCTGGTGTGCTGCAGTTCATGGGGTCACAGAGTTGGAACATGACTTACCGACTGAAAAGCAACAACATAGTGTTGGTCACCTGATTAGGTGATAATCTGGCTTTTTATCAATGTATGCTGATCACTGATATATTAGGTAAGTGAAAGAAAGTGAAACATTTAGGAAAATACTGGGATTTTTAGCAGATTATAAGAATTGATACTTAAAGCCAATAAGTTTTCTAGAAACTAAATGTCCTATTTAATCACTTTCTCTTAGTCCACTAAATGCTTTCTTAATTTATTCTGAGGAAACAGTATACCACAGGGATGGCTTTAGTCAAATTTTTAATGAATGACAGTAGATTCTAATAAAACAAAAAATAAAATTATACAATAACATCAAATGTTGAAAAGTGCTTGGATAAAAAGGAAATTTAGGGCTGAAGTTTTTTATAGAATTGTAATTAATTTTGACAGCTGTTTCATTACCAGATTTGATTCACTGTAATAAAACATTGTAAAATCATAATCGTTCCATCAGTTTAAAAAAGGCTCCTATAATTCAGGTAATAAGATCTCCATATAAATTCTAAAAAATTTTAATATCATTATTTCCTCACTTTTGCAGTGACTTTCATGGAAAATGTCAAGAAAAAAATATGTAACTAAAATATGGGAAGAACAAGACAACTGTGATGAATAACCAAATTATGTAATTACTGTGGTGGGAGAATTCTAACTTCTCTGTACTCATTCTAATTTGAGCTGATTTGTTGAATCACACAGGTTTTCCAAGGTAGAAGGCAATTAATCTGAATAGTTAACAAAAATCAGATTTAACCTTAAAATTCCAGTAAATGTATAAAGGAATGATACTGGCAACACAGACTTATGATTAAATGGACATTTTAGAACAAATGCATAGACTTCTACAGTTCAAATAACAAATAATTTTTCCAGGATCACTGCAAAATTGCATTCATCTCACATGCTAGCAAATAATGCTCAAAATTCTCCAAGCCAGGCTTCAACAGTACGTGAACCAAGAAATTCCAGATGTTCAAGCTGATAGGAATGGCAGAGGAACCAGAAATCAAATTGGATCATAGAAAAAGTGAGAGTTCCAGAAAAAAAAATCTCCTTTTGCTTTACTGACTACACCAAAGACTTTGACTGTGTGGATCACAACAAACTGTGGAAAATTCTTCAAGAGATGGGAATACCAGACTACCTTACCTGCCTCCTGAGAAATCTGTATGCAGGTCAAGAAGCAACAGTTAGAACCAGACATGGAACAATGGACTGGTTCCAAATTTGGAAAGAAGTATGTCGAGAGTGTATATTGTCAGCCTGCTTATTTAACTTCTATGAAGAGTACATCATGAGAAATGCTGGGCTGGATGAAGCACAAGCTGGAATCAAGATTGCTGGAAGAAATATCAATAACCTCAGATATGCAGATGACACCACCCTTATGGCAGAAAGTGAAGAACTGAAGAGCCTCATGATGAAAGTGAAAGAGGAGAGTGAAAAACTGGCTTAAACTCAACATTCAGAAAATGAAGGTCCTGCCATGTGGTCCCATCACTTCAAGGCAAACAGATGGGGAAAAAAGTGCAAACAGTGAGAGGCTTTATTTTCTTGGGCTCCAAAATCACTGCAGATGGTGACTGCAGCCATGAAATCAAGACACTTGCTCCTTGGAAGAAAAGCTATGACCAACCTAGACAACATATTACAAAGCAGAAATATTGCCTTGACAACAAAGGTCCAGCTAGTCAAAGCTATGGTTTTCCCAGTGGTCATGTATGGACATGAGAGTTGGACTATAAAGAAAGCTGAGTGCCAAAGAATTGATGCTTTGGAACTGTGGTGTTGGAGAAGACTCTTCAGAGTCCCTTGGGCTGCAAAGAGATCCAACCAGTCCATTCTAAAGGAAATCAGTCCTGAATATTCATTGGAAAAATGGATGCTGCCACCAAAACTCCAGTACTTTGGCCACCTGATGCGAGGAACTGACTCACTGGAAAAGACCCTGATGCTGGGAAAGATTGAAGGCAGGAGGAGAAGGGGACAACGAGAATGAGATGGTTGGATGAAGGGTTAATAGGGTAGCAGAGATGTGCCTGCAAACGGGTCTCTCTGCTCAGGCTGAGCGTCCTTGCATACGAGGCGTTCTGCCAAAGAGTCTGGATACAGCCTTGAGTTTAATGGTCCCTTGCAAACGAGGGAGCATTCCCTTCTTGAGATAAGAGGGAGATGAGGGCTTTGTGCAGACTCTGCAGTAGACAGAGATTTCACTCCCCTTGGCTATACGATAACATGTATGCACCTGCACTGTACTGAAAAGGCTTATTCTTACAGTCTGGAATTCTGCCTAAGGAGGGCTTTATAATAATAAACAGCAATTAGTTTGCCCAGTTCTGTTCCTCTGGCCAGAGTGGTGTCCTGTCTGTCTCTTGTGTGTCTTGTATGTTCTGTGTCATTTCACTCGTAGTAACCAACAGTTGGATGGCATCACCAACTCAATGGACATGAATTTGAGTAAGCTCTGGGAGTTGGTGTTGGACAGGAAAGCCTGGCATGCTGCAGTTCATAGGGCTGCAAAGAGCTGGACATGACTGAGCAACTGAACTGAACTGATTCTAGGATCACAGCAATTTAGATATAGAAATACTTTTATGGAACATAACTTTAAAAATGAGAATGATAACTTACCAGAGATAAAACATCAAAACAGTGACAAAACTAGTGATGAGAAACAGTCATTAAATGAAAAGAGCTTAAATCTTAATGAATCTAAATATAGTAACACAACTGTCAAGTGTCTCACAATCAGATGCTTCCTTTAAGGAATTATCTGGAAGACAGCTATGCTGGAATGGATTGAATGGATCCTGGAATAATTATTTGTTATTTGAATTGTAGAAGTATGTGCACTTATTCTAAAATTTCCATTCAGTTGTAATGGAAAAATTATCTAAATTGTTTTTCAGTTGCCACATTGTGTTTGATTCTTTGCAACTCCAAGGACTGTAGCACACCAGGCTTCCCTGTACTTCACTATCACACAGAGTTTGCTCAAACTCATGTTCATTGAATCGGTAATGCCATCCAGGCATCTCATCTTTGGTTGTCCCCTTCTCCTCCTGCCCTCAGTCTTTCCCAGCATCAGGGTCTTTTCCAATGAGGTGGTTCTCCACATCAGGTGTGCCAAAGTACTGGTGCTTCATTTTCAGCACCAGTCCTTCCAATGAATATTTGATCTCCTTACCATCCAAGGGATTCTCAAGAGTCTTCTCCAGCAACACAGTTCAAAAAGATCAATTCTTCAGTGCTCAGCCTCCTTTACGGTCCAGCTGTCACATCCATACATGACTACTGGAAAAACCATAGCTAAATTACCAATGCAGAATAAAATAAGAAAAAGAGGGATGTCAGGCTATCTGGAGATGACTTTTAAGAACCAGTTAACAATGTTCTGATATTCATTTTTGAACAATGAGATATTTTGTATGAAAACCATTTTAATAATTTGTTAAAACTACTCCTAATTCAAGTCATATATTCTAGGTCTTACAGAAGTTCACACATTTTCAGTGTGCTCAGGGATGTGGTCAACTTCACAATAACCCATGGTGGTTTGAGTTCCTTCCCCCGTGCTACTCTGCATTCTAAGAGAGCCCAGAGTAGACCTCTTTCCACATTTTACCACTGGGGCCAGGAGAATGACCACTGTGACTCTAGTCATCAACACTGAAAAGCTCTATTTCAGACATTATATAATGAAATCACCAAATAATGTCTCTAATCTTAGTTCAGATTTTCATACTTCAGCTAGTGAATTAACACCCCAAGACACAAAATAGTGGTGTCAACAACCAGTCAACAATTCTTGGTCAGTGTCATCATCATTTAGCAGTGCTTGGGAAATTTTTTAATCATTTTGTTTTTCAAAAAACTAGAAAAAAAGCAAAAGTGTTGGTTAGTAGTATGAAGTAGTATGAAGCCTAGAGCTTGCATATGCATGCTAAGTCACTTCAGTCAAGTCTGACTCTTTGCAGCCCCATAGACTGTAGCCCACAAGGCTCCTCTGTCCATGGAATTATCCAGGCAAGAATCTTGGAGTGGGTTTCTATTTCCTTCTCCAGGGGATCTTCCCAACCCAGGGATCAAACCAGTGTCTCCTGCATTGGCAGGCAGATTCTTTACTTCTGAGCCACCAGGGAAGCCCTTTAAAAAAAAAAAAAATATATATATATATATATATATATATATATATATATGGAGAGAGAGAGAGAGAGAGAGAGAGAGAGAAATGCAATGCCTTACATAAAAATTAATATAGAATAGATCATAGACAGAAATTTAAACTAATTTTAGGAATTTTAGAAATTTAAAATTTCTAGAAAAATATGGGCAAAAATATAGATGTCCTTCAACTGGGTGATGAGTTTTTAGATGAAATACCAAAATAATGATTCATAAAAATTATATGTTTGACTTTTATTGAATTAAAAATAAAAACTTCTGCATGAAAGACACTATTAAAAGAATGGAAAGAAACGTCATAGCCTGGTAGAAAGCATCTAAATAACATACATCTGATAGTACATTTATATCAAACATACAAAAAGAACTCCTAAAACTCTATGACAAAGAAATAACCCGATTTTTAAAAAGGCAAAAAACCTTTACAGATACCTTATCAAATAAGATATACAAATGGCAAGTAAGCATATGAAAATTTGCTCAACATCATTTGTCATTAAATAAATACAAACTAAATAATTAGATACCACTAAGAAAAACTGTACAAAAAAAGATCTTCATGACCAAGATAATCACGATGGTGTGATCATTCACCTAGAGCCAGATAATCCTGGAATGTGAAGTTAAGTGGGCCTTAGAAAGCATCACCACGAACAAAGGTAGTGGTGGTGATGGAAATCCAGTTGAGCTATTTCAAATCCTAAAAGATGATGCTGTGAACGTGCTGCACTCAATATATCAGCACATTTGGAAATCTCAGCAGTGGCCACAGGACTGGAAAAGGTCCGTTTTCATTCAATCCCAAAGAAAGGCAATGCCAAAGAATGCTCAAACTACCACACAATTGCACTTATCTCACATGCTAGTAAAGTAACACTCAAAATTCTCCAAGCCAGGCTTCAGCAATACATGAACCATGAACTTTCAGATGGTCAAGCTGGTTTTAGAAAAGGCAGAGGAACCAGAGATCAAATTGCCAACATCCGCTGGATCATGGAACAAGCAAGAGAGTTCCAGAAAAGCATTTATTTTTGCTTTATTGACTATGCCAAAGCCTTTGACTGTGTGGATCACAATAAACTGTGGAAAATTCTGAAAGAGATGGGAATACCAGACCACCTGACTTGCCTCTTGAGAAACCTATATGCAGATCAGGAAGCAACAGTTAGAACTGGACATGAAACAACAGACTGGTTCCAAATAGGAAAAGAAGTACATCAAGGCTGTATAATGTCACCCTGCTTATTTAACTTATATGCAGAGTACATCATGAGAAACGCTAGACTGGAAGAAGCACAAGCTGGAATCAAGATTGCCGGGATAAATATCAATAACCTCACATATGCAGATGACACCACCGTTATAGCCAAAAGTGAAGAGGAAGGAAAAAGCCTGTTGATTAAAGTGAAAGAGGAGAGTGAATAAGGTGGCTTAAAGCTCAACATTCAGAAAACAAAGATCATGGCATCTGGTCCCATCACTTCATGGGAAATAGATTGGGAAACTGTGGAAACCATATCCGACTTTATTTTGGGGGGCTCCAAAATCATTGCAGATGGCGATTGCAGCCATGAAATTAAAAGACACTTACTCCTTGGAAGAAAAGTTATGACCAACCTAGATAGCATATTCAAAAGCAGAGACATTACTTTGCCAACCAAGGTCTGTCTAGTCAAGGTTATGGTTTTTCCAGTAGTCATGTATGGATGTGAGAGTTGGACTGTGAAGAAAGCTGAGCGCTGAAGAATTGATGCTTTTGAACTGTGGTGTTGGAGAAGACTCTTGAGACTCCCTTGGACTGCAAGGAGATCCAACCAGTCCATTCTAAAGGAGATCAGTCCTGGGTGTTCTTTGGAAGGAATGATGCTAAAGCTGAAACTGCAGTACTTTGTCTACCTCATGTGAAGAGTTGACTCATTGGAAAGGACTGATACTGGGAGGGATTGGGGGCAGGAAGAGAAGAGGACGACAGAGGATTGGATGGCTGGATGTCATCACTGATTCGATGGATGTGAGTCTGAATGAACTCCAGGAGTTGAAGATGGACAGAGATGCCTGTTGTGCTGTGATTCATGGGTTCACAAAGAGTCGGACACGACTGAGTGACTGAACTGAACTGAAACACCTGTTAGAATGACTAAATTTCAAAACAACTATACCAGTTGCTGTAGAGTCAGTGGAGCAACTGGAATTTCTATATATTATTCATGGATTACTCGATGCTTGGGGCTGGTGCACTGGGATGACCCAGAGGGATAGTATGGGGAGAGAGGAGGAAGAGGGGTTCAGGATGGGGGACACGTGTATACCTGTGGCAGATTCATGTTGATGTATGACAAAACCAATACAATATTGTAAAGTAATTAACCTCCAATTAAAAAAAATTATATTTAAAAAATAAAATGGAATAGTCACTTTGGAATACATTCTGGCAGATTCTTAAGCTAAACATAGTTTCAGTCCACCATTTGTGCTTCTATTTACACAAGTGGGTTGAAAACTATGTGTACACAAAAAACCTGTACAATGTTTGTATCAGCTTTCATCATAATCACCAATAACTGGAAGCAATCAAAATGCCCTTGGCTAGATGAAAAGATAAAACTGTAGTACAACCACACAACAAAATATTATTCAGCAATAAAAAGGAATGGGCTATCAAGTCAATGTAACTATAGATGTTAATAAATTGGGCTCCTTATAATGAAGACAGTTCTTTGGAGAACTCTTGCCCTCCTGAGATTCTCCACTCTCACCTTGGTAAGACTATACCATGTTCTTGATCTCAAGTCCAGAGACAGCTTCGAGCTTGCCTTATGTGCACTGCCATTGAGGACTAGTGGAACAGTGATCTAATTGCTGTTCTTAGAAATCTAGACAGCTATTGGTGAGTTAACTGCCTGTGTGGCAGAACACGGGAATTGTTACAAATCAGAATCAGCCTACACTATTAGGTTGGGGCAAAAGTTAACCAGCATTCCCTATGTGAAAGGTGCATGGGGATGATCCAGAGAGATGATATGGGGTGGGAGGTGGGAGGGGGGTTCATGTTTGGGAACTCATGTACACCCGTGGTGGATTCATGTCAATGTATGGCAAAACCAATACCGTATTGTAAAGTAAAATAAAGTAAAAATAAAAATTAAAAAAAAAAGAAAATGAGAGGGCAACTACAAACTTCTTGGACTGAAACGATCATCACTAAATGTCAAAATGAGAACTGAAAAGTATGTCTGAAATGGAAAGAGAAAAAATTCTAAGTTATCAGTATAATTTAAAGATCCATGAGGCTCAGTCAAGTTCAAGCAGGAAAAATATATCAAAAAGCATCCAAAAAAGCACATCATAATCAAACTCTGAAAAGCAACCAGAATAAAAAGACATACAGGTAAACAACGATCAAAATGAAGACCCTACTCTCATCTGGGGAAAAAAAAAAAAAAGCCAGAAGAAAATATTGCAATATATTTAAAATCCTAAAGACTTTGGAGGAAAAAAAAAAAAACTACAGAATTATTTCAAGTTTTACTAAAGAAAACTTTTGATAAAATTTAATACCTCTGAATGAAAGCAAAAGGCTCAGAAACTTGAAATAAGAAGGGACTTTCTTAACTTGACTGAAAAGAAAAATTCTCCCAAAGTCCTTCAATAAGCATTTTATTTAATAGATAAACTATTAGTCACTAATTTTAGGATCTAAAACAAGAAGAACACTGTCAATGCTCCTCTTAAACATAGCACTATAGTTCCTAGTCATCACAGTACAGTAAATAAATGATGTTTATGGATTTTAAGGGCTTCCCTCATAGCTCAGTGGGTAAAGAAGCTTCCTGCACCCAGGTTTGATCCCTAGGTCAAGAAGATCCCCTGGAGAAGGAAATGGCAACCCACTCCAGTATTATTGCCTGGAGAATCCCATGGACAGAGGAGCCTGGAAGTCTAGAGTGCATGGGGTTGCAAAGTGTTGGACATGACTTAGCAACTAAACCACCACCATGGATTTTAAAAGAAGTGACACAATTTTCATGTCGGTCTTGATAGGATGATCTGAACAGAAATGCCACTCAAAAAGTTCATGATTTATTAAAATAAGAGAATTCAGCAGGGCTACCAGATACAATAGTAAATTATACAAATGAATCATCTCCCTTTATAATAGCAATAATAAACAAATTGTAATAAGAAATTAAGGTACCATTCATAACAGTAGAAAATATTAAAATGTATCTGAGAATTAACCCAACAATAAGTTCATAAAACTCAATTTCAGAAAGTTGTAAAACTCTAAAAATACCTTAAAAGATGGTATGAACAAATTAAGACATATACAATGATCATGTATTTGATGACTTAATACTGTAACTATGACACTTCCCCTCAAATATTCTATAAATTAAATTCAACACTAGTAAGAATTCCAACAGAATTTATAGAGGAATCAACAAACTCATTTCTTTCTCTTCACTAATCTCATATTTTGTTGTCATTGTTCACTTGCTAAATAGTGTCCGACTCTTTGCGACCCCATGGACTGCAGCACACCAGGCTTCCCTGCTCCACACTGTCTCCCAGAGTTTGTTCAAACCTGTATGCATTGAGTTGGTGATACCATCCAACCATCTCATCCTTTGTCACACCCTTCTGCTCTTGCCCTCAATCTTTCCCAGCATCAGGCTCTTTTCCAATGAGTTGGCTCTTTGCATCAGGTGGCCAAAGTATTGAGGCTTCAGTGTCAGCATCAGTCCATCCATTGAATATTCAGGGTTGAATTCCATTGCGACTTACTGGTTCGATCTTCTTTATGTCCAAGGGACTCTCAAGAATCTTCTCTAGCACCCAAAGCATCAATTCTTTGGTGCTTGGCCTTTCTATGGTCCAAAACTCACATTCATGCAAGACTACTGGAAAAACCATAGCTTTTACTAGATAGACCTTTGCCAGCAAAGTGATGTCACTGCTTTTTAATACACTGTCCAGGTTTCTCATAGCTTTTCTTCCAAGGAGAAAGTGTCTTTTAATTTCATGGCTATAGTCACAGTCCACAGTGATTTTGGAGCCCAAGAAAATAAAGTCTGTCACTGTTTCCATTTTTTTCCACATCTGTTTGCTGTGAAGTGATGGGACAGGATACCATGATCTTAGTTTTTGAATGTTGAGTTTTAAGCCAGCCTTTTCACTCTCCTCCTTCACCTTCATTCAGGGAATAACCTCGGGAAAGGGAATGCTACGACTTCAGTATTCTTGCCTTGAGAATTCCATGGACAGAGGAGTCTGGTAAGCTACAGTCCATTGGGTTGCAAAGAGCCAGACATGATTGACTAACACCATGGTGGCCGAGTAACAAAAATGGTGTAGTCCTGGCAAAGACACACAAAACAACAGATGAAAAGAGAGATCAGAACCAGATATGTGATAAGGGTAACACATTAAATAAACAGGAAAAGGATGTTTAGTACATGGTACTGAGAAAACTGACCTGTAGTATGACATAAAGACACAAATGTAAAGTTAATATACATTTACTTAAGTATGTGAATGTAAGTAAATGAAGACTTTTTTTTTTTTTACTTTAATGTTAGGGAAAGTCTTCTTAATCAATATCCCAAAAGTGGTAACCATACTGTTGCAATAAAGAGGGACCCTTTCCAGGGCCTTAGAGTGGGCTCTTCTCTAACACTCAGAAATGAATTGTCCAAGGGGACACATGTGCTGACACAGCAAGAGACCTTACTGGGAAGGGGCGCCAGGGCAGAAAGCAGTAGGGTAAAGGAACCCATGAGAACTGCTCTGCCATCTGGCTCACAACCTCAGGTTTTATGTCAATGGGGTTAGTTTCCAGGTTGTCTCTGGTCAGTTATCATGCTTGGCCCACATCTGGTGACTCAGGGTCCTTCCCAGTGACTTGCACATCTCCCAGCCAATATAGAGTCCAGCACGAAGGATTCCGGGAGGTTGGTAGGGCAAGATATGTGGTCTCCTCCTTCTTCCTTTTGGGCCCTCCTGAATTCTCCTGGTTAGTTTTTCACAGCAGCACCAGGTTTCTTATCAGGAGCTCATGTTGTCAGACAACTCAGGCAAGCAGTTTATTACAGTGCCTGGGCAAGGTGGGCAGTTCCAGTCAATGGTTCCCTAATATATACAAGAGATTTCTTAGAGAAATTGATTCATGATTAGGGAGGCTGAGATATCCCACAATCTGTCCTCTGCAAGCTAGACAGCCAGGAAAGCCAGTGGTGAGATTCAGTTTGGATCCGAAGGCCTGAAAATCAGGGTGAGGTGAGGGCAGTGGTGCGGATCTCAGTTTGAGTCTAGAGGCCAGAGAATCAGGAGCACCTGTCTCTGAGAGCAGACGAAGAGGGCTGTCTCCACTCAAGCAGAAAGTGAATTGCCCTTCCTCTGCCCTTTAGGTTCTATGTGAGTGCTTAGCAGCTGGGAGGCTGCCCTGCACTGTCAGGGCAACCTGCTCTACTCAGTCTACCAATTCAAATGCATAACTCTTCCAAAGACACCCTTACAGATAAGCCAAGAAATGATGTGAATGATGTTTCACTTGCTCTCTGGGCATTTCATAGCTCTTAAGTAACAAATAAACCATCACTCTATTTATATACAATGTTTAAAATGTAAACAAAGACATATCAAATGATTAAAAATGACTACTCTTGTGGAGGAAGGGAATGGGAGGGGGGATTGGAAAGAATGATAAAAAATAAATTAGATTAAATTGAAGGCTTTGCATAGTCGTGTACCCTGAAGTGAGGAATAAGACTGAATCAACTCGCTGCACCTCAAGACAAATATAATTAGCAGATACTTTTTTTAACTTTTTGAGAATACCCACACATCCTTTACTGCTATTTAGTATCTCACACATTCAAAGTTTCCAGTTATGCTTTATACACAGAAGCAGAAGCCTGATACCATGTTATTTAATCCTGACACTCCTCCCATAGGTAACTATTGTTTTATTCTTTTTTATTTTTGTTTTAACTGAAGTATGGTTGACTTACAATACACATGAGCTGAACGGTAACAAACTTCAGACTCAGGAAGGTTAAGTGATTGCCCCAAAGTCTCTCCAAGAATGAGTGGCAGAACTGAGGCATTAAGCCAGAGCTCTCATGCTTATTATCCATTAAACTGCTTTCTCCAAGTACAAAGAAAGCCTGCTATTATTTACCTATTTATTGGTGATATATTAAGTTTTGTGAATTTACCTTTCCCCAAGTGCCTTATAATAGACCATCTCTCTTTTCTGAACTGAATCCATTGTCAAACTCTTGCCTTCATAACTACTTAGAGAAATGGGCAAAGTCAGTCTCTGAAAATCCTATTTTACTGTCAAAGGAGCTGACACTAAGGGCTGAAGGAAATGAGGCAGAAGCCTTAATCGTATGTCCTTTGATGAAGAAAGTCAGGGAAAAGTGATGTTTTCACAACAGAAAACATATCTGCTGATGAGTCTAGCACTTGACGTGCATATGTTATATAAGATGTCCAAGTTAATCCATCTGCACCATACGTTTGTTAAATTTGATAAATATGGTGTTTCTTATCCTGAGGGAATTTCATTACCAGAAAGTGCCAAGCAGTGGACATTTGATCAGTACTGCTAAATCCACACCTACCATCAGTTCTCCAGATCAGCAGTTTCCAATCAAATTTAATTGTCAAATACAATTCATGTGATCTGTTCAGGTTCATTTCACCACAGATAAATTTCAATAAGTGTTTTCTGGTGAGACTAATTGTCCTTTACAGAATCACCCTCTTGACAGACACCATTACACATGCAATTTCATCAGTAACTACTAACATTTAGACAGTTAACATTTTTCTGTGCCTAAATTTGTACATTTTTCAATATTTTATTACATACAGTCAGTGAATAGAGAAATGAACAGGTTTGACTATACTTCTGGAGCATATTCCCATGGCATGCCGTTTATTCCCATAAATCCTAATAGAACAAGACATTCACATCTCTTGGGCCTGCCTGAACACTTGAATAATATAAGGATGAGGCAAGCTGAAAATAATGCTGAGAATTAGCCTGTAAAATTATACTGAATAAAAGTCTGAGTATTAGGAAAAAAAATATATTACTAATGAGATCCTCATTCCACACATCATTCCTTCTGATAAAATCGGCACTGATTTACAATTATAAAGATTTTCATTCATTTATTTCTTAGAAATTAATTCCTCACATGTTCCCAAGAAAATTAAAAATATTTAAGAATACACAGGCACTAGTATACAGATATCAAATACATGTGAAAATACAAAATTAACTGTGTGGAAAAGCAAGTTGAAGCCAAGTCTGGGGTGAGGGCAACACCCAAAATATTATAAAACTCTGTAACCTAGATGTCTATAGTTCATAGTAGCTGATGTGAAGAGGGAATGAGATTATGCCCAATATTCTCCGTATCCACCAAAAAAAAAAAAACTAGCTTCTCAAAGAAAAATACAACCATGAGTCTTCAAAGAGAAGTCACTGTGCTGCTAACATGTATGTTTTAATATATGTAAATCCTATGAGTTAACATTTAAAGGCAGTATTTTCCCCAATTTAAAGTTTCCAGTAGTCACATAAGGATGTGAGAGCTGGATCATAAAGAAGGCTGAGCACTGAAGAATTGATGCTTTTGAACTGTGGTGTTGGCGAAGACTCTTGAGAGTACCTTGGACTACAAGGGGATCCAACAAGTCTATCCTAAAGGAAATCAGTCCTGAATATTCATTGGAAGGACTGATGCTGAAGCTGAAGCTCCAAAACTTTGGCCACCTGATTCGAAGACCTGACTCACTGGAAAAGACTCTGATGCTGGGAAAGATTGAAGGCCAAAGGAGAAGGGAGTGACAGAGGGTGAGATGGTTGGATGGCATCACCAACTTGGTGGACATGAGTTTGAGCAAACTAGGGAGATGGTGAAGGACAGAGAAGCCTGATGTGCTGTAGTCCATGGGGTTGCAAAGAGTCAGACGTGAATTAGCAACTGAACAACAACAAAACCCAGGCAAAAGATCACCTAAATGTCAGAACCAAACTTGAACTCTGGTTTTCTCTTTTCCAGTCCAGTTTCTCTAGCTCTGTAATACAATGTCAAGCAGGTATGAAAGTCAGACCTTATCTTATTTGTAATATACGGCCTTTTTTTCTAAGTGAAAGGTGTAGATTGATAGATAGCTGATTAACAGACAGTGATTTTGTAATTTAAAGATTTTTCTTTTAGAGCAGATTTAGGTTAACAGAAAAATTGAACAGAAAGCACAGAGTGTTCCCACATACTTGCTCTCCACCTACTCCATTGTCTACAATTTCCCTTATTATCAGCATCTTGAGTTGGCATCCCGCATTTCTTACAGCTGATGAACCAACATTGAGACATTATTTATCAACCAAAGTCCAAAGTTTACATGATGGTTCAACCTATGTTGCACAGGTCTAAGGGTTTTGTGAAATCCATGATGCAGTATTTTCACCCTGAAGGTATCACCCAGAATAGCTGCACTGTCCTATAAATTCCCAGCAGTCTATCTTTGCATTCCTCCCTCCACAAACCCCAAGCTCTGGCAACCACTGATCTTTTTTTTTTTTTTTTTTTTTCTGTCTCTATGGCTTTGTCTTTTCCAACATGTCATATAGTTGGGATCACATAGCATGTAGCCTTTTCAGGCTGGCTTACTTCACTTGGTAACATGCACTTAAGTTTCCTCCATGTCTTTGACTCGTTTAATAGCTCATTTCTTTTCATCACTGAATAATATCCGATTGTATAAGATGTAATTTTTCTGAGGTAAGAATATCTGTAGTTTTGTAAGAAACTGTTAAGCTGTCTTCCAAAGTGGCTGTACTATTTTGCATTCCCCCCAGCAATGAATGAGAGTTCGTGTGGCTCCACATTCTCACAGCATTTGTTATGTCGGGGTTCTGGGTTTTGGCCATTCTCATAGGTGTTGTGGTATCGCACTGTTGCTTTAATGTGCATTTTTCTAATGACAAATATTTTCATCTGCTTATTCGCCATCTGTACCCATCTATATATCTTCTGTGGGGAGATGTTTGTTCAGATCTTTGCAGTTTTTTTTTTTTTTTCACATTGGGTTGTTTGTTTTCCTGGAGTTTTAATTATCTGAAAAACTTTAGCACAAGTCCATTATTAAATATGTGTTTTGCAAATGCTTCACTCTCTGTGACTTGGTTTTTCATTCTCTGAGCAGTGTTTTTCACACAGAAGAGGTTATATATTTCCATGAAATTCAATTTATTTACCTTTTCTTTCATGATTCATACTTTTGTTGTTTAAAAACTCATCATCCAATCCAAGGTCACTCAGAGTTTTGCTCATGTTTTATTCAAGAAGCTGTATAGTTCTCATTTTACTTTTAAGTCTATGACTTTCTCTACTAACTTTTGTATATTTTTTCACATTATGAATTTTTTTTTCAAATTAATACAATGAGCATCTAACTAAAACTTAAGAATCACAGCTTTCAGCAGGCCTGATGGTTTTCTTTACCAATTTTATTAATGATGAGATCTATGCTTCTGGTTTTTTAACAAAATAAGTGTAACTTAAGTATTTTAAAAAATAATTACACAAACACTGTAGAGGAGACAAAGATGATAACACTTTAGGAGCTGAGTTGTTGGCTGGATGGAGATACCACCATGCCATGATTTGAAATGTAAAATTTTTAGCTGAAGTATAAAAATCTGAACTAAGAATAGAGACATTTTTTGGTTTTTAACTTTAATGAAATGCAACTTATCAATTTTTCTTTCACATATGATGCCTTTGGTACTGTACCTAAGGAGTCATCACTAAACCCCAAACCTTGGTTTTCTCCTGTGTTACCTTCTAGAAGTTTTATAGTTTTGTATTTTACATTTAGGTTATGATCCATTTTGAGTTACATTTTATGAAAGTGTTAATGTCAGTGTCTAGAATCAATTGGTTCAATGCAAAAGTTCAGTTATTACAGCACCATTTGTTGGGAAAGCAATCCTTTCTACAGAGAGTAGTTATACAAGTTAAATATTTAAATAAAAACTGTATTTTTCAAAAGTCCAGATCAATTAAGTGAGAACTGTAATTGTGTTCTTACCCATAAAATCATTCTATTGAACTTGTCAATTCTTTGTCGGTTTCCCACATAAACTCTGAGGTTCTTTAAGAAGTGATCCAATCTTGCTCATCATGATACCCTAGCACTCAGCACATTGTCTGAAACATAGTAGGAGCTCAGTGCATACTTAAAGAACCCATAAAAGCCACATTCAGAGCTATATAAAAACCATACTAACTTAAAAATATTGAAGTGATTTAATCAAAATTATATAACATTTACAGACTTACCCAGCAATCCAGTGCTTACGACTCTGTGCTTCCAATGCGGGACTTGGGGGTGTGGGGTTCAATCCTTGATCAGGGAACCAAGATCTCACATGCCACACAGCCAAAAAAAAAAAAAAATCAACATTTAGGTATTTCTAAAAGTTCACGTGGGATTGAAAGCTGTGATACAACTATCTACTGTCCCTAATTTATCTCCTTCATTCATCTTCCCACTGAAAATATTAAATTCAAAATATCACATGAAAAATTGCAAAGTTAAACAGCTGTGTAAACTAAGGCTATTGATAAATAATATGTTAATCTCCAAGAAGAATTACTCCTAGAACAGATGGTCCCAACTGAAATAGTACAATTAGAAGCCAACTCATGTCTAACCCTGGCGAAGATGACCACGCTCAGAGAGGGAAAAGGCATCCAGCTACCCACACCACACGTCCAACTCTCAGAGAACAAGAAGCCTCATCTGAGGATCATGAGTGTGGAATCCCACTCTCCTTGTCCTTGGGAGCCTCATCAGCCATTCCAAATCCTTCCTTTCAACACCAGACCTGCTCCCAGGGCACTGGAGATAGATTAAAAATAACAAGCTTGGCAAAGATTTACCAAGCAAACAGAACCCACAGACAGAAGTACTAAAATAATGCAAGACAAAAGTTATTAAATATGGCAAATAGAGTCATTTTTATAGAATAGCCATGGCTGTTATGTGCCAAATACATAAAAGTCGCATCTGTTGAAATATGAGAAGAAATTAACACCACTGTAACTTCTAAATCTTTTTTAAAACATCTCTATTCCAATAAATAATCAGAACAAAAGGGAAAAAAAAAAAAAGAGAACAGTGGTCAATAATCTTTTTCTATAAAAGGCCAGTGATAAATATTCTAGGCTTTGTGGGCATCATTGTACAATGAAAGAGCTCAGATGATAATGCATAACTGAACAGGCCTTGTCTGGGCTCCCAAAAAAGTTCATTTACAACACAGGGGGATATCCAGGTTTATCTTGCTGCTGCGACTGCTGCTAAGTCGCTTCAGTCGTGTCCAACTCTATGCAACCCCATAGACGGCAGCCCACCAGGCTCCCCCATCCCTGGGATTCTCCAGGCAAGAACACTGGAGTGGGTTGCCATTTCCTTCTCCAATGCATGAAATTGAAAAATGAAAGTGAAGTCGCTCAGTTGTGTCCGATTCTTTGCGACCCCATGGACTGCAGCCTACCAGGCTCCTCCATCCATGGGATTTTCCACGCAAGAGTACTAGAGTGGTGTGCCATTGCCTTCTCCGAGGTTTACCTTATAGGACCTAATTTGCTGACTTCTGATATAGAATATTAATAATATGATTAATATGTATGAATGAATTTAGTACATTGTTAACCTATTTTGTGGGATATAAATATGATATAAATGGTATATTTACGTGAATAAAAATATGCTTTTTATAAAAGGATTTATGATATAATTTGACAAGTAATCACTTACTAGGCCCCACCGTAAAAGCTCAGTAAACTGGAAGAACAGAAAAATGGATGGGTGGAATTCCTTTACCATAATGCAATAAAAATAAAAGCAGCACATTTAAAACAGAACCTATGTATATTTTTTTTTTGGGGGGGGGAATACTCCCTAATGAATAAATACTGAGTTAATGAGAAAACCAAATTTAAACTTTCACAATTTTTAAAATATAGCAGAATATGAGTATCTGTTCTCCCATAACTATGACAGCAATTGGGCATATTAATCTTTTTTATCTTTGCTTAATGACAAGTGAAAAAACTGTATTTGTTATTGTTTTAATTTGCATTACTTTACTTATTCATGAGGTTAAACATCTTTTATATGTTCCTTTTGCATGGTTATTAGAGAATAAGATACAGAAGAGGGCTTTCTCTTTGGATGTGAACATTATGCTCAGTGGCAAAAATTAAATGAAAAAAAAAACAAAAGGATTGCTTTGAAACTATAATCAAGGCATTAACACATGAAACAGTTAAAATAGAAGTGTAGCTATTAGAAAAGAAGAGAAATTATTTTAGTTATGGAATCATAAGAAGAAAATAAATTGAAAAGCTACTAAACAGTCATTACTATAAGGCTCCACACATTTCAAGATTACCCAAAGAGATAAAAGATTGTTGCTTTTGATCAAAATTGAAAAAGCAATTATAGAGAACAGAATCAGTTCAGTTCAGTCACTCAGTTGTGTCCGACTCCTTGCGACCCCATGAAACAGCAAGCTAGGCTTCCCTGTCCATCACCAACTCCTGGAGTTCACTCAAACTCATGTCCATCGAGTCAGTGATGCCATCCAGCCATCTCACCCTCTCTCTCCCTCTTCTCCTCCTGCCCCCAAACCCTCCCAGCATCAGAGTCTTTTCCAATGAGTCAATTCTTCGCATGAGGTAGCCAAAGTACTGGAGTTTCGGCTTCAGCATCAGTCCTTCCCATGAAAACCCAGGGCTGATTTCCTTTAGAATAGACTGGTTGGATCTCCTTGCAGTCCAAGGAACTCTCAAGAGTCTTCTCCAACACCACAGTTCAAAAGCTTCAGTTCCTCGGCGCTCAGCTTTCTGTATAGCCCAACTCTCTCATCCATACATGACTACTGGAAAACCATAGCCTTGACTAGATGGACCTTAGTCAGCAAAGTAATGTCTCTGCTTTTCAATATGCTATCTAGGTTGGTCATAACTTTTCTTCTAAGGAGTAAGCGTCTTTTAATGTCATGGCTGCAGTCACCATCTGCAGTGATTTTGGAGCCCAAACAAATAAAGTCTGACACTGTTTCTACTGTTTCCCATCTATTTCCCATGAAGTGATGGGACCAGATGCCATGATCTTCATTTTCTGAATGCTGAGCTTTAAGCCAACTTTTTCACTCTCCTCTTTCACTTTCATCAAGAGGCTTTTTAGTTCCTCTTCACTTTCTGCCATAAGGGTGGTATCATCTGCATATCTGAGGTGATTGATATTTCTCCCAGCAATCTTGATTCCAGCTTGTGCTTCTTCCAGCCCAGCATTTCTCATGATGTACTCTGCATAGAAGTTAAATAAGCAGGGTGACAATATACAGCCTTGACGTACTCCCTTTCCTATTTGGAACCAGTCTGTTGTTCCATGTCCAGTTCTAACTGTTGCTTCCTGACTTGCATATTGGTTTCTCAAGAGGCAGGTCAGGTGGTCTGTATTCCCATCTCTTTCAGAATTTTCCACAGTTTATTGTGATCCACACAGTCAAAGGCTTTGGCATAGTCAATAAAGCAGAAATAGATGTTTTTCTGGAACTCTCTTGCTTTCTTGATGATCCAGTGGATATTTGCAATTTGATCTCTGGTTCCTCTGCCTTTTCTAAAACCAGCTTGAATATCTGGAAGTTCATGGTTCATGTATTGCTGAAACCTGGCTTGGAGAATTTTGAGCATTACTTTACTAGCATGGGAGATGAGTGCAATTGTGTGGTAGTTTGAGCATTCTTTTGCATTGCCTTTCTTTGGGATTGGAGTGAAAACTGACCTTTTCCAGTCCTGTGGCCACTGCTGAGTTTTCCAAATTCGCTGGCATATTGAGTGCATAACTTTTACAGCACCATCTTTCAGGATTTGAAAGAACTCAACTGGAATTCCATCACCTCCACTAGCTTTGTTCGTAGTGATGCTTTCTAAGGCCCACTTGACTTCACATTCCAGGATGTCTGGCTCTAATTGAGTGATCACACCATCATGATTATCTGGGTCGTGAAGATCTTTTTTTTACAGTTCTTCTGTGTATTCTTGCCACCTCTTTTTAATATCTTCTGCTTCTGTTAGGTCCATACCATTTCTGTCCTTTATCAGCAGAGAACGGACATAGAGATCTGGAGAGAGCAAAATAGATGACCGTGAAAGATACCAAAGTACCTATTCATCTGGTCATCCTTTCACATGCTGTAGGTCAGTCACACTGGGTCCCATTCCAGTCTTTCCCATCCCTATATCATAGCTTGTTATTCCTCTTTGCTATTTTTATGGTTTCTTTCTCAAATTTAATGTCTAAACTCATGTTCTCAGAATCCTTTACTAACCCTTTGGTGGAGAACAGCCACTGCTTCCCACCCTGGGACCAACAGCATGATCATCATCCAGCACTTGGTTAGAAATGCCAAATCTCAAGACCCACCCCAAATTTACCAGAAATCTGTGTTTTAACAAACAGTTCAAGGGATGCTGATGCACTTTCCATTTGAGAACCACTGCTCTATTGAAGGGTTAATTCAGCCACAGTAGGGTAGCGGAGATGTGCCTGCAAAGGAGTCTCTCTGCTCAGGCTGAACGTGCTTGTAAATGAGGCGTTCTGCCAAGGAGTCTGGACACAGCCTTTAGTTTAATGGTTCCTTGCAAACGAGGGAACATTCCCTTCTTGTGATAAGAAGAAAGAAAGGGTTCTGGACAGACTCTGCAGTGCAGAAATTTCACTCCCTTTTGCTGTACGATAACATTTATGCACATGCGCTATACTGAGAAGGCTTAGTCATACAGCCTCGAATTCTTCCGAGTGGGGCTATATAAAAGTAAACCGCAAGCTTGCTTGCTTGCACAGTTTTTTCCTCTGGCCGGAGTGGTGTATTGTCTGTCTCTTGTGTGTCTCGTGTGTTTTGTCTTTGTGTCATTTCACTCGCAACACTCTATTTTGTTGTCTTGTTTTATTCAGAGCACTTGTATTCATGCGAATTTGTCGCTGGGAGATATTGAAGGCAAAAGGAGAAGAGGGTGGCAGAGGAAGAGTTGGGTAGATAGCATCACTGACTCAATGGACAGGAGTTTGAGCAAACTCCGAAAGATAATGAAGGACAGGGAAGTCTGGCATGCTGCAGTTCATGGGGTTGCAAAGAATCAGACAAGACTTGGTGACCGAACAGTAACAACAGTCTTTATTGTCTGTCTCCTACTGCTGGAATATAAGCTGCATGACACAGGGATCTTTGCCTCATTCATGGCTGTAGTCCCAGTATGCAGAACAGGACCTGCCTGATACATGGGAGGTACTAAAAAGTATTTGTTGAAAAGTATATCGAAATATAAGTAACAGCAGCATCTGGGTGTTGAGAATCTAGAAGAATTTTATTTTCTTTAACATTTGTATATATTTAAAAAATTGTAAACCATAAGCATATATCATTTTATAATTACCAAAAACAATTCACATCATAAGATGATATGTACATAAGTCTTTATTTCCCATATTGATAGCAACAGAACAATCTACTTTAGCCTCTGCTGGAGTCCTATGATCTCCATGGCAACAAAAGCTGCAATATTATCTTAATATTGAATTTAGCATTATTATGATAAGCTTCTGAACAGTATCATCAGGGGTGGGTAATTAAAACCCAAGACCTAAATTTCACTAGCACTTGACTGTTTTACAAGCAAACAATCTTTTTTTCAAATAACATGCACTTGTTCTTACTCTTGCATCTATAATTTTCTAAAGTGAAAGTGAAGGTTGCTCAGTTGTGTCCAACTCTGCGACTCCATGGACTATAGAGTCCATGGAATTCTCTAGGCCAGAATACTGGAGTGGGTAGCCTTTCTCTTCCCCAGGGGATCTTCCCAACCCAGGGATTGAACCCAGGTCTCCCACACTGCAGGCAAAGTCTTTAACCACCTGAGATACAAGGGAAGCCCTTGTAGAATAGATAGAAAGGGAAAAGGAATAGGAAATAGGTAGAAGGGAATTTTCTAAAGTGTCTCTTTTTGAGATTACTCTGTTTAAGTATATCTTCACCCCAATCTAGTTTGCATAAGTAATCCTGAAACCCACCATAGCAACAACAATAACACAATCAATGTATTTAGAAGAACTCCCAATAATAATTATGTTGTTTGATACAGATTCTTCCCCTACTGAGATACAATAGTTCAGTTTTGAATGGTCACCCAAGAAATTTGCTTAATTGACAGGAAATCTGAACACTTCTCCCAAGAGAGCATGGTTCCAGCAAAATACAATGTCTTGTTTTATTGTCATGACCGTAGATCTCCACCCTGAATACTATAGATATGTCTAAAATAGTGTCTCTCTATGGATGAGAAATTGTTTTCTTCAAAGACTTCCTCTGTCTTTGAATAAATGATAGACTGGGTCTAGTGCTAATTCCACCATCAATTTCCTGTGTTACCATGGGCAAGCCACTTGACTTGCCTTTCTCATGGGTCAAGAAAGGATTTTATCAAATAAGTTTTTAAGCTGTTTCTAGCTCCAAAGCTTATTGGCATCCATATATTGGGATTTCAATATGGTGGGTGTCACTTGCTCAGGTTTTAGTCAATATCAACTGGAGGGACTAAGATTTAAATAAGAAAGGTAGTACTGCTGAACCGTGGCAAGCCTGGCTTCATTATATACCTTTGATACATACAACTATTCCTGACCTTGAAAGCTGGAGGAAAAAAAAATGTCAATCTCAGTTATAAAGTGCAAACATGCACCAGGCACTGTTTTCTGTGTTTTACATCTATTTACCTATGTAACCTCCTCCAAGCATCTGTGAGCTAGGTTTTAGTATTATCTCCACTTTCCTAGTGAAGAAATTGAGGACAAAGTGAAAAATCTCAAAGATCAAAGGTTACAAAAAGTCAGACTTGGATTCAAACTGAGTTTGGCTGATTCCAGAGCCTACATCCCAGTTACCCACAACTAGTCCCCTCTGCCAGGCCAGCTTGTGGGGCTCCCTTGCCAGGGCCCACAGATGCCAAGTCAGAAGAGTAGTGATTCTCAGGGTCCCCATCATGGAGGCAGAGCCCTGACCAGTTAAGTTCACTACTGCCGTGCCAGCGCTTCAGAGGAGGGACACCCTTGACTTTCAGCACTGGCCCGAGTCAACTCCCCAGCCCTTGGACTTCAGCCACTTCCCTGAGCCTCTGCCTTGTCTTGGCCCAAGACAGGAGAAGGGGCACAAATCCAGACAGACACACTGACATCCCTGCTAGAGCTTTTCATATGTTTAGTGACAAAGCACCGATTTCTCTTTTGCAATTTTGTTCCACATGAATGTGTCAGGTCTCCTTGAATGGATACTGAGTTCCACTGAGCATAGATATCCAATAGGACCTCACTTGTAGCCCTTGGAACCTCAAATGTTTTTGAGCTTCTAGTCAGCACCAGGTGCACTTCCAGGTCCTGGGTCTACGTGATGAATACAAGTGGCCTGTCCTTTTGAAAAGCTCATGAATTAGCAAGGGAGATGGGTATGTAATGCAAAATGCAAAATGCCAAGCTGTATGAAGCACAAGCTGGAATCAAGATTGCCAGGATAAATATCAATAACCTCTGATATATAGATGACACCACTATTATGGAAGAAAGCTAAGAAAAATTAAACAGCCTCTTGATGAAAGTGAAAGAGGAGAGTGAAAAAGTTGGCTTAAAACTCAACATTCAGAAAACTAAGATCATAATATCTGGTCCCATCACTTCATGGCAAATAGATGAGGAAATAATGGAAACAGAGACTTTATTTTGGGGGGCTCCAAAATCACTGCATATGGTGACTGAAGCCATGAAATTAAAAGACGCTTGCTACTTGGAAGAAAAGCTATGAACAAATTAGACAACATATTAAAAAGTAGAGACATTACTTTGCCAACAAAAGTCCGTCTAGTCAAAGCTATGGTATTTCCAGTAGTCATGTATGGATCTGAGTGTTGGACTGTAAAGAAAGCTCAGTGCCGAAGAATTGATGCTTTTGAACAGTGGTGTTTTGAGAAGACTCTAAAGAGTCCCTTCGACTGCAATGAGATCCAACCAGTCAATCCTAAATTACATTAGTCCTGAAAATTCACTGGAAGTACTGAAGGCAGGAGAAGGGGGCAACAGAGGATGAGGTGATTGGATGGCATCACTGACTCAATGGACATGAGTTTGAGCAAGCTCCAGGAGTTGGTGATGGATGGGGAAGTCTGGCATGCTGCAGTCCATGCTGTCACAGAGTTGGACACGACTGGGCAACTGAACTGAACAGGTATATAAACAACCTAAACAGATAAGTGGTATAAAAGTGCAGTGACCAAAGGGCTGTACAGGGAGGACAGAGTGGTATGTCTGCATGTGTAGTGGGCAGGCTGATTCAGACTGTGAGCTTTACAGTCAGCCACAACTTGGTTTGAATTCTGATTTTTCTCCTTACAAGCTATGTGACACTAGGAAAGAAATCTCATGTTTCTGAGCCTCAGGCTCTCATTGGTAGAAAAGGAATAGGAAAGAGACTTAAACAGAAAAACCATTTGGCAAATCCCTGTCATGGAGTGCGTACTGAATCCATAGTAGCTACTCCTATTGGAGAAATCATCAAAGACTTGTGGCAGCCCTTGAAAAAAGGAGAATGAGGGGACCGTATTTCAGTTAGAGAAAAGAGCATGGAACATGGCATGCTGCTAAGTTGTTTCAGTCGTGTCCAACTCTGTGCGACCCCATAGATGGCAGCCCACCAGGCTCCACCATCCCTGGGATTCTCCAGGCAAGAACACTGGAGTGGGTTGCCATTTCCTTCTCCAATGCATGAAAGTGATAAGTGAAGGTGAAGTTGCTCAGTCATGTCTGACTCCTAGCAACCCCATGGGCTGCAGCCTACCAGGCTCCTCCATCCATGGGGTTTTCCAGGCAAGAGTGCTGCAATGGGGTGCCATTTCCTTCTCCGGGGACATGGCATAGAGGGAGGAAAAAGAAGATTTGTTAGAGAAAAAGAAAGTCACTTGGTATGACTGCTGGTATTATCCAGCTCTGGGGATGGAGTAAAGAGAGGTCAGGAGAGGCTGTCTTCAGTCGGATTGATAAGGACGTTGAACATCACAATCAAAGGATTTTGAACTTCAGCTTGTAGTTAAAGAAGAATGATAAAAGGACATTAAATATGGAGTAAAGTAGAAAGATGATGTATCATTTCATCTATATCTTTAATGCCTCAGGAAGTGAGTATGATTATCCCTGAGATTACGTGGTAATCCCTAAATCAATCTCTTTCAGAAAGACTTTAATTCCAAGGGAAGAAACTGATGAGACAGCTGCTGACCAGCAACGATTCATTCTCTAATCACAATTCTCAAAACTGTCCAATAATAGATTTTCTGAAATAATCATAGTCCAGCAGGGAAAATATGCTGCTGGTTGAACAATTTTTACTCCATAAAGTGAAGGAAAAAACACTTAGCTAGTTAACCAATCTTGAGTCTAAAATTGTGGGTTTTTTTTAAAATTTATATCACCTTAAAATGAAAAAGGAGCAAATGAAGGCTATATAGTGTCACCCTGCTTATTTAATTTCTATGCTGAGTACATCATGAGAAACGCTGGGCTGGATGAAGCACAAGCTGGAATCAAGATTGCCAGGAGAAATATCAACAACCTCAGATATGCAGATGGCACCACCCTAATGGCAAAAAGTGAAGAGGAACTGAAGAACCTCTTGATGAAAGTGCAAGAGGAGAGTGAAAAAGCTGGCTTGAAACAACATTCAGAAAACTAAGATCATGGAATCTGGTCCCATCACTTCATGGCAAACAGATGGGGGAAAAGTGGAAACAGTGACAGATTTTGTTCACTTGGGCTACAAAATCACTGCAGATGGTGACTGCAGCCAAGAAATTAAAAGGCATTTGCTCCTTGGAAGAAAAGCTATGACTAACCTGGACTACATATTAAAAAGCAAGGACATTTTGCTGATGGTCTATATAGTCAACGCTATGGTCTTTCCCATAGTCATGTATGGATTTGAGAGTTGGACAATAAAGAAGGCTGAGCACTGAAAAATTGATGCTCTTGAACTGTGCCATTGGAGAAAACTTTTGAGAGTACCTTGTACTGCAAGGAGATCCAACCAGTCCATCCTAAAGGAAATCAGTCCTGAATATTCATTGGAAGGACTGATGTAGAAACTGAAACTCCAAAACTTTGGCCACTTGATGTGAAGAACTGACTCATTTGAAAAGACCCTGAAGCTGGGAAAGATTGTAGGTGGGAGGAGAAGGGGAAGACAGAGGATGAGATGGTTGGATTGCATCACAGACTCAATGGACATGAGTTTGAGTAAACTCCGGGAGTTGGTGATGGACAGGGAGGCCTTACATGCTTCAGTCCATGGGTTGAAGAGTGGAACATGACTGAGCAACTGAAATGAAATGAACTGAACTGGACTGCAAGGAGATCAAACCAGTCAATCCTAAAAGAAATCAACTATGGATACTCATTGAAAGGACTAGTGCTGAAGCTGAAGCCCCAGTACTTTAGCCACCTGATGGGAAAAGCTGACTCACTGGAAAAGACCCTGATGCTGGGAAAGACTGAGGGCAGGGGGACATCAGGTTTATTCAAATTTCCAAGCTTTGTAGGGAGAAAATGATTAAACTTTAAAACAAAAAGCTGGCACTCCTTTACGCACTGCTTCTACTTTACTTCCTCCAGAGCCTGAAGGATAAAATCTCTTTTCCATTTATTTCTGATTGGGAAAGACTGTGTCATATAACTAGCTCCAATGGGAAGAAAGGTAGGGAAATGTTTCCTTTTTTTTTTAAGCTGTACATAGCCATCCCAAACAATTTCTGTCAATTAAAAAAAAGAGCAAATGGATATTAATTAGGTACCTAGCAGTGTCTGCCTTAATAATCATTATCTCCTAGGCATATATTTGAAGAAAACCAGAATTCAAAAGTTACATGCACCTCAGTCTTTACAACAACCAAGACATGGGAAGCAAGGTTAATGCCCATCAATGAATGAATGTATATATATGATACATATAAACAAAGGAACAGTACTCAGCCATAAAAAAAAGCAATGCCATTTTCAGCAACATGAATGGACCTAGAGATTGTCATGCTGAGTGAAGTCGATCAGAAAGAGAAAGACAAATAACATGATGCTGTTTATATGTTAACAACAGTACAAGTGAACTTATTTACAAAACAGAAGTAGAGTCACAGATCTAGAAAACAGATATGGTTACCAAGGGGAACATAGGGAGGGATGAATTAGGAGATTGGATTGACATAAACACACTACTATATATATATATATGATAACTAATAAGAACAGGAATTCTACTCCATACTTTGTAATGATCTGTATGGGAAAAGAATAAAAAAGAGTAGATACCTGTATATGTATAACTGATACACTGATGTACAGTAGAAACTAATACAACATTGTAAATCAACTATACTTCAATAAAAATTTTTATTAAAATCAAAAAAAAAAAATAAAGAGAATGAAATGGTTGGATGCCATCATTGACTCAATGGACATAAGTTTGAGCAAACTCTGGGAGATAGTGAAGGACAGGGAAGCCTGGCGTGCTGCAGTCCATGGGGTCACAAAGAACTGGATGTGACTTAGAGACTGAACGACAGCAACAATAAAGGCCCATATTTTCCAAGATTGGAACCACCCACAATTTTCCTGAAAGATTCCCAAAGGCAGTTCAACCAGGTCACAGAGCCTGGGGGAAGGTCTATGCTGGATGCTGCCTTCATTTTTACATCTGTCTCTCCTACCCCTGGGTTGAGAATGCCAGTAGCTGTTGGACGATTTTGCAGCATTCATCTTAAGGGCCTGTTGGTACTATTTCTGCCCCCAGAATCCATCAGCCATAGCTTAAGAATTTTTGTTTCCATTTTTCAAAATGTGTTTTGCTCTTTCCAGATGAAGTCTAGATCCTAAGCCTGGTCATTCTCTGGTGGTACTGAGAAATATATTCACAATTACAAATACCTCATAGCACTGCCTCCGTTGGCCTTTGGGACAGAGTCCCCAAAGAAATTCCTTGGTTGAAAATCATAGAATGGAAAATCTTGAGATTTTCCAGTGGCCAATGTCCTAAAGTCTGTTTCAGAGCAGTAGGTTTTGCTTCCACAGCTGCCAAACATTGCCATCCCCCTAACTCCCTTGACTATGGCTTCAAAGAGCATCACCATGAACCCTATCCTTGGCATCAGGACTAGGCAGGTAAAAAATGCCCTAAGCACAGCCAGCTTCTAGGTTTGACACCACTCTGAAGAGACTCACAGAAAAACCATTAAGTCCCATCTTTATTCTAAAACCTTGTGTGAGATTCCTCAAGACAATTTTAACTCTACAGGTGACTCTACAAGAGTAACAGGAAATGGCAGCTTCTTCCTGCTTTGCACAGACATACACTCAACTAATGGTCTGACTGCTATGGGGAACTAGAAAGAATGTGTCACCTGAAAAAAGAGAAGACCTGGGGTCTAGTCCCAAGTGAGAACAGGAATGTACCGTGTTGAATATGATCATGATGATGCAGGTGCCCAGGTGCCACTTTCTTCACCTATAAATTGACAAGTCTAGACTGTAGAGCCTTCAATGCTCCTTCTGGCTCCAACATGTTATGATTCTCAACTAGATTTCTCTTCCTGTTCTTCTCCAAGTGTCGTACATCTGTGGCTCTCAGAAACTCTGTCTTTCGATTCAAAGAGCTTTTAATATTCATTTAGAAGATGTAGACTTTTTAATTAATCAAAATGTTCAATGTACTATTTTGACATTTACAAAGATGGACATAATTTTAAACTCTTATTTTGTGTCTGATTATTCTATAAAGCATTCCAAAGCTCATGGCCATGTGGGAAATAAAAGAAACAAGCATGCACTAACGAGCAACATATCAAGCAGACTGGAGACTCTTCAATTAATCTGTTTTCCAGACTGTTCTCTCAGGTTTCACCCTATTAAAAATCTGCCATCTTTCTTCCAATGAGACAACTTCCTCACACTCCACTAATAAATCACCTAAGCATTTCACCTTGACTAGAAGAGAATAATTCACCTGCCTTAAATAAACCTTCCACAAAGGTGTACACTGGGTATAAAGCTTGACCTACACTCATGATGAAACTGAGTGAGAGAAGAGTGACTGTTTTGTGCCTACATATCAAGTAGCTCAGCAGAAGACAGAGGTCTTTCACATACCTCCACAGTGACCCTCATACAGCAGTGGGACCAGATGTGTGGCCAGGTATCTGCTGAACTCTCCTTACAGGGACATGCGAAAACCATAGCCCAGGTTTGGTGCTACAGTCTCAATTTCAAATATCTTTTCCAAGGTTTGCATAAATTGTCAAAATATCCTGATTATTCTAATATTCCAGTATTCAGGTGAGTTATACCAGCATGCATCTCCTTAAAAGTAACACCAAGGTCTTCAGTGTCCTGACCACATGAGGTCCCCTCACATTTGGAAGTGTCGTCTATCACAAGACTGAGAAAACTGTGAGTATATCCTAACCATAGTCAGTGTCTACAGAAGGATGAACAATTTTTTCTCTTTTTTCCCTTCTGGTGCCCTTGTACTCAAAATGGAACATCATCCATGCTCCCAGGGAGTCCTCTTTCCTCACTGATTTCCCCCTATTTTGCCTTCTTTACCCACCTCCTTCTTCTTGGACCTCATCCAGGAAGGTCAAAGCCCAGGGCCCTCCATTCCAGCTTCCTCCTGGGAGACTGGGCTCCTTCCCCCATTGATCCTCATAGCCCACTCCAGACTCAGCTTAGGACCTTCAGACAAACAGTGAATTCCTAACTACCACTCACTACATGCTGGGCGTTGTCTGATCATTTTCCATAGGCATTTGCTCCTCACAGCAACTGTTTAAGCTAACTGCATTTATTGCCTTCATTTCACAGATTACAAAACAACTGAGGCACAGAGAGATTAAATGGCTCACCCAGACTAAACACAATGAGTAAACTCTGGAGCCAAGTTTCAAACCTCTTCATTGGGCTTCCAGAGTTCAGGTTCACAACCACTGCACAGATTTTAAGACACCAGGTCATTATAAGATGAGCCTGTTTCGTGTCAACGGAGACTACCTCTTGTAATCCAATTTTAAGGAGTTTAAGGTAGGCCTGCAAACATGAGTTCTTCCTACTCAACATGGGGAAAGACAGAAACAAATGGGGCCGACAGGCCACAATCTCCTGTCCTAACACATTCATGCATTTTCCATTTTAGTTTAGAAAAATGTGGTCAGTCCAAAGGAAATCACTGCATTTCCTCCAAGACTAAAGCTCACAGGTGCCAAGTGGCTGAAGGGACTCACAGTGATTGCAGCTGGAACCTGGGGGGAGGGGGAATGCTGCGCGGTACAGGATGCAATCTGTATGGATGTGGAGCTTCCTTGTGGTCATGTTTACATATTTAAGGCAGAAGATACCAATAATACCATCCTTACATATTAAACACAGAGATCCTTGTAGAGAAGTCATTTAAACTTAGGGAAAATTCAACCAACAAAACAAAAAGACATCAATTTTCTAAGACCTGTTTTTGAAATCATTCAAAGAATGGTGGGAGAGGAAAAATAATTTTCCCACTATCTTCCTAGGTTCTTGGCTGAGACCCCAATCACAGGAGGAAAACAACAGAATGTTAACAGCATGTATGCCTCCTATACACAAGGGAAAGACTGAAGAAATCTAAGTGACTCCTGAAGTGGCCAAAGTCACCCCCTTAAATATCATCTCCAGCTAAAGACAAATGAAGAAGTTGGGGGTGGGGGGAGTCAGTTAAGAGAGGTTATCAGGCAAAGCACAATAAACAAGGGTAAGGTTATTACACAGATTTAGGTCACTTGCCATCTCCATTGATAATAAGTGTTTCTGGACATTTACAGTCATCCTTCTCTTCCTGGTACAGAGAGGGAGACACCCTTACAAATGGAGATTTCCCTTGTAAATGTATCTTACAGAAGGCTAACATGCTCAGTCACTTCAGTCACGTCTGACTCTTTGCAACTCTATGGACTGTAGCCCACCAGGCTCCTCTGTCCATGAGATTTCCCAGGCAAGAATACTGGAGTGGGTTGCCATGTCATTCTCCAGGGGATCTTCCTGACCCAGGGATTGAACCCATGTCTCTTGCATCTCCTGCATTGGCAAGTGGATTCCTTTACTGCTGCACTTCCTAAGTCTGCTTGTTTTTAAAATATAATCTGCTCAAAACAATTCTTTATGCCAAAGAAGCATATGTTAGGGTGGCAAGTTCTGCTTCCCTTCCTAATCAAACATGGGAGAAAATTAATTCAGGAAAAAAATCATTGTCTTTATAAGCTGAATGTTTCAAAATCATAAGTCAGCACAGAATGAAAGATAATGATAACATCTGAGTATAGATTAGCTTCTATGATTGCATCTCCTCTTGTTTTTAAGCATATGGACCTCACCATGGAAACATAACATATAGAAAATGTGAAGCTTCAGAATATATTAAACAGAAAGTATTTGAATTCCACTTCTTTTCTCTAAATCTGAACAAACAGAATATTTTTTCTGTCGGTTCCCAGTATTAGGCAGGAAAAGATTTAATAATGCAGTAAGCAGGGCCTTCCCATTCTCAAATGACATTTTAAATCAGGTTTTACTGGAAGCTTAATATTCTCCCCAGAATCCTTTAATACACAGAATCAGAAAAATAAAGAATTAGGAAAATGAGAACCATACTCTTTTTAGGTAAAAATAGTTTTGGGCTAAAAAAAATTTGTATGTCAAAAAATGCATAACCTATGCCTATTTAATGCATGACTCCCACTGGATTCTTTGTTCAAGGAATATGTTTCTTTTTTCTAATGGAGTAATATGAGGGAAAAAATCCCTTTGGGAACCCAAATCCCTGAGCATGTAATCGCTAGACATCTGTAGTCTTTCTGTTACTGCATGTACACCAAAAAAAAAAAAAAAATGTGTCAATGATAATAACCACTCTGTTTGCAGCATCTAAGTATACTAGAAGCCTTGTCTACTAACCCTGTCCACCACGAGGAACCTGCTTGCTGATTTTAAATAGGCACACTGGTGCCCCTAGGAAAGCAATTTTTAAAGAGATCAGCCATCATTTATTTGATGGCTTTGAAAGATGTCTGAGCAGAGACTTGTGCACAGCAAGACAGGATATCTTACTTGCCAAGCCTTCACAGCCGAGACCTGTGTCTTGGGAACTTCTTTTTTCAAAAGAATCCGATGGCTCTCATCTCTCCTTGGGAGATGGAAAATGCAGAGTTGCTGGGACATTTGGCCTCTATTCAGGGAGCACACACTATGTGTCATAGTGTCCTAGGCAGTGAGGACAGAGCGTGGGGAAGAAAAGAGGCTCCCGATGTTCCTGGAGCTTAGCTTCAAATGGGTGAGAGAATTGGTCAAATAAAAAAATAAATCAGTAATATTTATTCCTTTACAAATGTAAACACTTTATTCTTACTTTGTCGGGAAATCAATGAGGCATTGGGGCAAATTAACTGAGCTGTCCCATTCAACCTCTGGGATGACCTCCTTTGCTGACCATTCTGAAGAAACCAGAACCTATGCTGGCTGCTCTCTCTCACAGAGGTGGTTCCTTAGATCATGAGTACAACCCTCAGTCACAGCACAGCTGACCAGAGACGTCTCTAAGGAGTGGATTTCACCAGCAGTAGTCACGAAATCATCAAGCAGCACTCTGGTTTTCTATTTGCTGTTTCCCGTTTGCACACAGGTCTCTCTCAGTAACCTCACAAGGAGGAGAAGTTCTGGGCTAAATGAGATTAGAACATTGCTGGATTCTCAACCTAATACCAGTCAGTTCCCTTCAAATCTCATCACTACTTCTAACAGATCTTATTTTCTAGTCATTGCCTGGCAGATCCTGGAATATTCAGATTAAATGATTTTCCAAATGTTCTTTTTTTTTTCAGGTTCTTGATTTTCTTCCCCAATGCAGCCACTTTCTTCAGATGCATTATCCTCAGCTGCCCTTTTTCATTTCTTCTTGGAAAGCTGTCCCTCCCCAGAAACCTTTCCACAGGCAGATGAGATTAGAAGCCACCACCTTCTAGCCTGCTCCTACAGTTAGTTATTGACCTCTGGCAGCTTTGGTGCCTCAGAGAAGGCGATGGTACCCCACTCCAGTACTCTTGCCTGGAAAATCCCATGGAAGGAGGAGCCTGGTGGCCTGCAGTCCATGGGGTCGCGAAGAATTGGAAACACTGAGTGACTTCCCTTTCGCTTTTCACTTTCATGCATTGGAGAGAAATGGCAACCCACTCCAGTTTCCTTGCCTGTAGAATCCCAGGGATGGGGAAGCCTGGTGGGTTGCTGTCTATGGGGTTGCACAGAGTCAGACATGACTGAAGTGACTTAGCAACAGCAGTAGCAGAAGCTTTGGTGCCCAGTAGCATCCCTTCACTCTTCATTGTCTCAAATAGGATTTACTGAGCAGTGACTATATGCTAGGTACTAGTCTTGATGCCAGAAACATGGCACTGAGTAAATCAAATCACATCCCTGCTCTAATGGGGCTTATTCTCATGTAGGCATGTACTGACATAAACAAATGCACACCACACACCAGGCAGTAATGTGTGTGCAGGAAACTAAAGGAGGGGGAGGGGGTGGAGAGTGATTTTGAGACGTGATTTCCTGTCAATTAATCTTGATCCTACTCCACACTCCCATCTCAGCAGTGAAGCTGTATCCAGTTCATAAACATGGGGACAATGGGCTGTTGTTGTTCAGCCGCTAAGTCTTGTCCGACTCTTTGCTACCCCATGGACTGCACCATGCCAGGCTTCCCTGCCCTTCACGATATCTCAGAGCTTGCTCAAACTCATGTCCATCGAGTTAGTGATCTCATCCAACCATCTCATTCTCTGTCGTCCCCTTCTCATCCTGCCCTCAATCTTTCCCAGCATCAGGGTCTTTTCCAATGAGTCAGCTCTTGCATCAGGTGGCAAAAACACTGGAGCTTCAGCATCAGTCCTTCCAATGAATATTCAGGATTGATTTTATTTAGGACTGACTAGTTTGATCTCCTTTCTGTCAAACTGGTTTGATCTCCTTGAGTCTTCACAGGATTCTCAAGACTCTTCTCCAACACCACAGTTCAAAAGCATCAATTCTCTGGTGCTCAGCCTTCTTTACTATCACTATGGATGTGAGGTCCAACACTCACATCCGTACATGACTACTGGAAAAACCATAGCTTTGACTATATGGACCTTTGTTGGCAAAGTAATGTGTCTGCTTTTTAATATGCTGTCTAGGTTTGTCATACCTTTTCTTCCAAGGAGTAAGCATCATTTAATTTCACAGCTGAAGTCACCATCTTCTGATTTTGGAACCCAACAAAATAAAATATGTCACTGTTTCCATGTTTACCTCATCTATTTGCCATGAAAAAAATTATTTCATATCACAGATGTACATGGTAGAGCCTAAGTCTAAGGCCAAAGCTATCATTTCATCCACAATACCAGTCACACTGTAGATCTTGAAATGTCACATTAGAGCTTTTCTCCTGAACCATTCAACCACCTGACAAATAAATATCTTCCTCTCTCACAGGATGACCTACCTCTTACTATTGATAGCCATCATCTCCTTTTGACATTTGAGATTTTAATCAGATCTTGGCTTTTTCCTAGCACATCTGGTTAAGTGAATGCCAGCCCCAACATAATTTCCTTCCTTGCACAGTTTCTTATTATAGCCACTCTGTTTTCTTGCTATCCATCCCCTCGTACATGTTAACTTCTGAAATCTCAATATTTAATTAAAGATTATGATTTCAAGGTAAGTGCCAAGCTCTTACAATTCTTACTGAAATGGGGGTTTCTGAAGCAAACACATGCACATGAGATTGTTATATCTGAGAACCAGATGTTCCAAGATTTAAACTAAATATGTATCTAAGGCTCTAATGCAAATTTGCCTTTTAAAAATAACCTTAAAAGTGAAGTAAGTCAGAGAGAGAAAGAGAAATATTTGATATTGCCTATATGCAGAATCTAAAATGATACAAATGAACTTATTGACAAAACAGAAACAAACTTACAAACTTAGAAAATGAACTTAAGGTTACCAAGGTAGATAGGTTGTGGGGAGGGATATTTAGAGAGTTTGGTATTGACATGTACATACTACTATATTTAAGATGGATAATCACCAAGGACCTACTATAGGAGCAGAAGTAACTCTGCTCAATATTTTGTAACAACCTAATTGGGGAAAGAATTTGAAAAAGAATAGACACATGATATAACTGAATCACTTTGTTACACACCTGAAAGTAACACAACACTGTTAATTGATTATACTCCAATATAAAATAAAGTCTACTGTTTTTTTTTCGAGTAGTCATGTACAGATATGAGAATGGGACCAAAAGGAAGGCTGAGTGCTGAAGAATTTATGTTTGCAACTGTGGTGCTGGGGAAGACTCTTGAGAGTCCCTTGGACAGTAAGGAGATCAAACCAGTCAATCTGAAAGGAAATCAGGACAGCATGTTCATTGGAAGGACTGATGCTGAAGCTCAAGCTCCAGTACTTTGGCCAGCTGATGTGAAGAGCCGACTCACTGGAAAAGAGGGCAGGAGGAGAAGAGGGTGATAGAAGATGAGATAGTTGGATGGCATCATTGACTCAATGGATATGAGTTTGAGCAAACTCTGGGAGATAGTGGAGGGCAAGACCTGGTGTGCTGCCGTCCATGGGGTCCCAAAGAGTCGGACATGACTTTAGGCCTGACCAACACATAAAAATTAAAAAAAAAAAAAAACTGTTCAATTTTTAACATATACCTCAGCACAAATGATGACTTTTGCAAAGATATAAAGATTCAAAAGGAATAGCTCTAATTTATTTTTTTAAGCAACAAAAAAAGAAATGTATTAAATAAACTAAGTGAAAAAGACAGGATACAAAAAAAAAACCTTGAAATTATATGATAACTACTAACCTATGGGGCATGAAACACACACACTATTTTGTTAGATACAATGCACAGAAATGCAATTATTTAAACAAAAATTAAACTGAGCTCATGCAATGTTCAAGGTGCTAGCAAATTCAAGAAATGAAATGACGCAGAGGAATCTAAGATAACATAGAACAAGGTAAGAAAGAGAGAACAACATGTTATAAGTATGGGTTCAAATGAGGGAGGTGCTCCTTCTGTTTATTGATATAAGAAAACTTCATATATGTGTCAGTACAGTTGGCCCTCCATATCTAAGGTTTCCACATATGCAGATTCAACTGACTGTGGGTCAAAAATATATATTTTTTAATTCCAGAAAGTATTCATGGCAAAAGCATCACAATATTGTAAAGTAATTATCCTATAATTTTAAAAAAATCCAGAAAGTTCCAAAAAGGAAAACTTGAATCTGCCACCTCAGCAACTATTTACATAGCATTTACTTTGTATTTAGAACTACTTGCATAATAGGTACATTGTATTAAGTATTGTAAGGAATATAGAGATGATTTACAGTATAAAGGAGGATGTGCACAGGTTATATGCAAACCTTAGACCATTTTATACAAGAGACATGAGTATCTGTGGAATTCGATACAAGGGACTTGAGTGTCTATGGAGTTTGGTGTCCCCAGTGGTCCTGCCACCAATCCCCCAGAGATAACACAGAAAAACTGCCTAAGCCATTCCCAACCAGAAGCACAAATACTTCATAGCAAGAAATGAGGAAGAAAGCCTACCAAGCAGAATCACTGAGTGAAAAACAGGTGGGAAAGCAAGGGGAGCATTTGGGTAGTGATGAGTAACAGAGTCTGGCTTGAGCATAAGATCTATCTAGCAAAGAAAATTGAAGTCTACACAGAGGACTGTCACAGGGAGTCTTAAATTCCATACTCAGAGGAGTCTGAATTGAATTTTTTTTATATATTGAAAAATAGAGAATAGAAAATGTGACTAAAGCTTCACTAGAAAAATAAACCTGGAGTGGAAAGTGAATTAGGATGACACAGAGATAGAAAGAAACTTCAGAAATTCAGACAAGACACAATATATCCATGCGATCTGGATCCCTGCAACAGCACCCGCTGGTCTTGCTGGCCCCTTTCTGGCCTCCCCTCTTAGCAGCAAGACTGATCTTTCCCAAATGCTTATCTGATACCCTTATCTTCATCTATAAAGCACTTTGCCCTTACATGAAAATTCATGACATGGCCCTGATCTGCCTGACCCTGGGTGGGGTATTCAGCTTTATCCACGCTGGTCTCCTTTCTGTTCCTCAAACAGACCTCAGGACCTCCCTCAGGACCTCTGCAAATGCTGCTTCTTTGCCATTCTCTTTGCCCTTTCACTATGTGGCTTGCTAACTTTTCCAGGCTTCTGTGACTCCTACCCAAAATGGGAATGCCTTTGTTATTCTCTACTCACCGCTTAGATTTTTATGAACTCATGCCATTTACTAAAGCTTATTTTTTGTTTGTTTCTTATTTGGTCTTGGTCTTTCTCTCTCCACTAGGTCTTAGGTGTCATGAAGGCAGAGCCACGTCTACTTTATTCACTTCTGCAGTCCTGTCCTGGTGCTTAGCACAAAGTAGGTGTTCACTAACATGTATTGCTAAATACATGTTAATGATATACACTGAATGGCAGGCACTGTAATAAGGACCAAAGAGACAGCATTAAGGAAGAGTGCATCATCGTGAAGTAGCTAATGATCTAAAAATGGGAGACAGACATGGAAACAGAGCATCAAAATAGAGACAAGCGTAGAGTCAAACTAGGAGCCTCTTTTCATTGTTTAGGCAAGAAACGGCGAGGGTCAGAGAGATGTTTAAATGGGAACACAAGCGTAAAGGTTTTTAGGGAGAGAAAGAGTGAGTGTAGGCCATCACCCTAATTTTTGGATGAAAGAGAGTGATAACAATGGGAAAAAAAAAAAGGGCCATTGAGTAATATCTTAGACATAACTATTGAACTGGCCAAACAGTTCTTTCAAATTTTTCTATAAGATGTATGGAAAAACTCAAATGAACTTTTTGGCTGACCCAATACAGGTCTTGGCAACTGGTAATGTTTTGAGGAAGAACAATCAAATGATGACTGAGCTTTGAAGCCAGGGAGACTGCAAGGCTGGTACTGTCTTTCACTCAGTGCAGATTCTGGGAGAAGGAACAAGGAAAAGAATTTTAAAAGTAGACACTCATTCTTAATTTTCACAACCTTCTCCTCAAACATAAAGTCTGCCTTTTTAGGCAGTATACAGGAAGCACAGTTTTCAGTCTTGTTTAATATGGAAAACTTTGAAGTTTTGACTGGAGAAATAAGCAGTTTCATCCATACTGTCATAAGGAAAGTCAGGACTACGAATAACAAACCCTGAAATCATGGCCTCAGACCAGCCACTCTTTGTCACCAACTACATCTTAGTCTACCACATCCAGAGAACAGCAAAGAAAAAAAAAAAAGTTTAAAGAGGAAAAGTTTAAAGAGGAAAGATTTCACATAGGGAGGAATATACTTATAGCAAACCAAAATTCCACCCAAAAAAGAAACTTTGGCAATTGTTGTGAGCTTTGGGCTCGAGGAACACTCACTGGTGGTCTGAAAAATTAATTCCTGGACTAGATTTGATGGTAAATGAGAAGATAGCCTTCCAGAACCACATTTTTAAAATATTCAAGTATTATTTTACAAGAAGTAGAAGCAAACACAGATCTCTGATTGGCTTCAAGTTTCTGCACAGTGAACTCTGAGCGAGCTCTCTACCCTCTGAACCTTCCTGCCAGCTATAATTTATGTGCATGAACAGCACTCACATAAACATGCCCAACTTTCTATGGCTACTTGGAAAAAAAAATGGCCTCAGAACATGGTCTACTCAGTGGCTGCCCAGAACTTAATTAAAATTCTCAACGGACCAAGCTGATTTCAAGTAGTGCCATAAGTAAACTTCCTAAAGCTCTTCTGCAGAAAAATATGTCATGAATCCCAAGTCCAGCCATGATCAATCTTACTTGAACACTCAAAGTGCCATAATTCATACTGAAGCTGTCTCTACACTGGCAAGTGTTTTCCAAACAAAATTTATGTTTAGGCAAATGAGCAATTCATTTGGAACAGTTTTAACAGATCAAATGCATTTGTATTGGTAGAAAATGGTTTTCCAAAGAGTCATGGAGGCAAAACAAAGACCTTCTTTGAGTAAAGCTGACCTATTTCAAACACATACTCAAAGTCTTTAAAATGTCTTTCCATTTCCCTGGTCACCTGTGAGATTCAACCATGTGACTGCTGATGCTGCTGGGAAAAATTCTATTCTTCAAGAGTTTAACAACATAATAGGGAGATGAGTATGTCTTCGTGGAAAGAAACAGATTTTAGAAGCAGACAGATCTGGATTTAAATATTGGCTTTGACATTCATAACCTTGGGCATGTAACCCCTTTTGCCTTATCTTCCTGTTTTCAAAAGGGATTATGCCACCAATGCCATATTAGTGTCAAAAGAATTAAATGAATCACTATGCAGAGTAACTAGAATGATGGCAAATATAAGGTGCATGGTAGACAGATTTTAGATAATTTTTCTTTTATCTTGCTGGAAAGACACAGGCATACGCATGTTTAAAAATGCCACCCTCATCTTTGTACATCTCTAGGTCACGGCTATAGGGAACTCCACAAAATCTGCATTTGTCACCCTTTCTTTTATTTCTGTTCATATCCAAGTTAATTTTCCCTTCTATTCTCAAATCCACTTTGTTGTAGACTCTTTTATTTTCCAATATAGAGCTTAATTTTCTTTTTTCAGAAAGTCTCCACTGTATCATGGGAAAACACATATTGACTTAATACATCTCATGGAAACATTAACCTGATCTATCTCCCCCAGAGACACTCAACTTTTTGAGGGTGAAGCCAGCATCTACTGAACTGTTCTCAAGTATGTTAAATTAGTATCAGTAGACGAGGTCAGTGGTAATGAAACTGGAATATCAGGGCTTTAGTAGGGAGGATAATAGAAGTAGGAGGAGAGCTGGCCAGTGAGACTGGCTGAAGCTTGACTTTGACTTACAATACCTTTTAGAACTAACACCCCAAAAAGATGCCCTTTTCATTATAGGGGACTGGAATGCAAAAGTAGGAAGTCAAGAAACACCTGGAGTAACAGGCAAATTTGGCCTTGGAATGCAGAATGAAGCAGGGAAAAGACTAATAGAGTTTTGGCAAGAAAATGCACTGGTCATACCAAACACCCTTTTCCAACAACACAAGAGAAGACTCTACACATGGACATCACCAGATAGTCAACACCGAAATCAGATTGATTATATTATTTGCAGCCAAAGATGGAGAAGCTCTATACAGTCAACAAAAACAAGACCAGGAGCTTACTGTGGCTCAGATCATGAACTCCTTATTACCAAAATGAGACTCAAATTGAAGAAAGTAGGGAAAACTGCTAGACCATTCAGGTATGACTTAAATCAAATCCCTTATGATTATACAGTGGAAGTGAGAAATAGATTTAAGGGCCTAGATCTGATAGATAGAGTGCCTGATGAACTATGGAATGAGGTTCATGACATTGTACAGGAGACAGGGATCAAGACCATCCCCATGGAAAAGAAATGCAAAAAAAGCAAAATGGCTCTCTGGGGAGTCCTTACAAACAGCTGTGAAAAGAAGAGAGGTAAAAAGCAAAGGAGAAAAGGAAAGGTATAAGCATCTGAATGCAGAGTTCCAAAGAATAGTAAGAAGAGATAAGAAAGCCTTCTTCAGGGATCAATGCAAAGAAATAGGGGAAAACAACAGAATGGGAAAGACTAGAGATCTCTTCAAGAATATTAGAGATACCCAGGCAACATTTCATGCAAAGATGGGCTCAATAAAGGACAGAAATGGTCTGGACCTAACAGAAGCAGAAGGTATTAAGATGAGGTGGCAAGAATACACAGAAGAACTGTACAAAAAAGATCTTCGTGACCCAGAGAATCATGATGGTGTGATCACTCATCTAGAGCTAGACATCCTGGAATGTGAAGTTAGGTGGGCCTTAGAAAGCATCACTATGAACAAAGCTAGTGGAGGTGATGGAATTCCAGTTGAGCTAATTCAAATCCTGAAAGATGATGCTGTGAAAGTGCTACACTCAGTATGTCAGCAAACTTGGAAAACGCACCAGTGGCCACAAGACTGGAAAATGTCAGTTTTCATTCCAATCCCAAACAAAGGCAATGCCAAAGAATGCTCAAACTACCACACAATTGCACTCATCTTACATGCTTGTAAAGTAATGCTCAAAATTCTCCGAGCCAGGCTTCAGCAATATGTGAACCGCGAACTTCCAGATGTTCAAGCTGGTTTTAAAAAAGGCAGAGGACCCAGAGATCAAATTGCCAACATCTGCTGGATCATGGAAAAAGCAAGAGAGTTCCAGAAAAACATCTATTTCTGTTTTATTGACTATGCCAAAGCCTTTGACTATGTGGATCACAATAAACTGTGGAAAATTCTGAAAGAGATGGAAATACCAGACCACCTGACTTGCCTCTTGAGTAACCTGTATGCAGGTCAGGAAGCAACAGTTAGAACTGGACATGGAACAGCAGACTGGTTCCAAATAGGAAAAGGAGTATGTCAAGGCTATATATTGTCACCCTGCTTATTTAACTTCTATGCAGAGTACATCATGAGAAATGCTGGACTGGAAGAAACACAAGCTGGAATCAAGATTGCTGGGAGAAATATCAATAACCTCAGATATGCAGATGACACCACCCTTATGGCAGAAAGTGAAGAGGAACTGAATAGCCTCTTGATGAAAGTGAAAGAGGAGAGTGAAAAAGTTGGCTTAAAGCTCAACATTCAGAAAACAAAGATCATGACATCCAGTCCCATCACTTCATGGGAAATAGATGGGGAAACAGTGGAAACAGTGTCAGACTTTATTTTTTTTTGGGCTCCAAAATCACTGCAGATGGTGATTGCAGCCATGAAATTAAAAGACACTTAATCCTTGGAAGAAAAGTTATGACCAACCTAGATAGTATATTGAAAAGCAGAGACATCACTTTGCTGACTAAGGTTCCTCTAGTCAAGGCTATGGTTTTCCAGTAGTCATGTACGGATGTGAGAATTGGACTGTGAAGAAGGCTGAGCGGTGAAGAGTTGATGCTTTTGAACTGTGGTTTTGGAGAAGATTCTTGAGAGTCCCTTGGACTGCAAGGAGATCCAACCAGTCCATTCTGAAGGAGATCAGCCCTGGGATTTCTTTGGAAGGAATGATGTTAAAGCTGAAACTTCAGTACTTTGGCCCCCTCATGCAAAGAGTTGACTCATTGGAAAAGACTCTGATGCTGGGAGGGATTTGGGGCAGGAGGAGAAGGGGACAGCAGAGCATCAAATGGCTGGATGGCATCACTGAGTCGATGGACATGAATCTGAGTGAACTCCGGGAGTTGGTGATGGACAGGGAGGCCTGGTGTGCTGTGATTCATGGGGTCGCAAAGAGTCGGACAAGACTGAGCGGCTGAACTGAACTCAACTGAGTAGAGAGGATAGTAGAAGTAGGAGGAGAGGTGGCCAGAGAGACTGGCTGAAGCTTGACCTTATGAGTTTAGATTTTATCCTTCTGGCAACAGGAAGACTGTCAGTTCAGTTTAGCTGCTCAGTTGTGTCCGATTCTTTGTGATACCATGGATTGTAGCACACCAGTCTTCCCTGTACATCAACAACTCCTAGAGCTTACTCAAACTCATGTCCATTGAATAGGTGATGACATCCAACCATCTCACCTCTAGTAAGACTATCTAACCAATGAATTGCTAGGAAGACCATGGAGGAATGGCAAACCTGACTTGTTTTACAAGAGCCACAGTGTCCTGACGTATTAATACATAAGTCAATATTCAGAGGGTGACCAGTTATCAGGTGATTGTAACAGTCCAGGAGAGAGCTAACGATGGTTTGGATGGCTTGGTAGAGGGGGCTTTGGAAGAAGTTGGAAGACATGGAAGACATGTCTGAGATGGAGTCAACACAGTTTGCTGATGGAATATATACAGGGGTTACTGGAAGGAGTAGAAAAAGATCCCAACGTTTGTAACCTGGCCAACTGGATGAATGTCGATGCCATGTGCTGAGATAGGGAACATCTTGAGCACCCTTCTGTCCTGTGCGCGACTGTGTTTTGTTCATCTTCTTCTCCCCACTTCTTAGTACAGGGCCTGGTAGACAAGTAGTGCCTGACAAATGGAAGTTGTAGAAACGGTCTGCTAAATTTCCCACAGGAAAAAAAAAAATCCACAACATTTTAAATGTTTCATGTGATTCTTTGAGCTCTAACTGAATTGAAATGTAGATCCACTGTTTACTACAACATGGAAAGAATGTGGGTTTCCCATTCTGTGGGTATAAACTCTAGATGGTTAAAGGCCACACAGAATTCTCTCTTCATGCATACATACTAATACCATGTATCATGCTCCTGTACTGACATACCTTCTCAGGACCAGGGAATCCTGCCTGATGATCAGCTACTCCAAATGATGCTCTGAGACTGCCAGAATAAGATACTCATGTGGAATTAGTCAAGGAGTGTAAGCTTACTGAGGCCAAAGCCATCAGGGACTTAACTCCATACCCACTGGAGGGCATTGCACACATCAAGCACAGACTGATTGTCTAACACTGCTATGCTATTTTCATAAACATACTTTAGTATAAAAATAACTGTCTGTAGAAAGGGGATGAAATTGACCATGATAAACTGCAAACAATAAAGAAGACTCCATACAAAGAACTTTGAGAGTAAATTATGATGTCTTCTAGTGCCATCTACTGCTTATTCTTTGAGATAAAAATGAGTTTAATTGACATCTTTCACCATTTTACAAGGGCTTCCCTGGTGGTGTAGAGGTTAAAGCGTCTGCCTGCAATGTGGGAGACCTGGGTTCGATCCCTGGGTCAGGAAGATCCCCAGGAGAAGGAAATGGCAACCCAGTCCAGTATTCTTGCCTGGAGAATCCCATGGATGGAAGAGCTTGGTGGGCTACAGTCCATGGGTCACAAAGAGTTGGACACGACTGAGCGACTCCACTTTCACTATTTTACTGATATTCATCCGTATTATTAAAATGGAAGGGACTTTTATAGTATAGCCATTATATTGACACCCACTCAGGGTAACAAAATTTCTTACATGACTAGGTATAGGGCACAAGTCCTCGACTACATCACTACTGACTTTGGGATTGGGGAATTGTTCATTGTGGAGTGTGTGTGTGTGGGGGTGCTGTACACTGTAGGATGTTTAGCAGCATCCCTGGACTCTACTCACTACATGTTAAGTAGCAACCTCACCTCCACTGTGATATCCAAAACTGTATCCACTTCGCTTCCCTAGGGGCCAAAACTATCCTAATTGAGAACCTCTAATATAGGGAAAAGGAATTAATATTCATACACTTGTTCATTCTATTAAGCAAGCCTCTGGGATTACACTGAGGAATGAAAAATATATGATCTCTTCCCAAAATGGAGCTTCCAAAAGAAAATAGGAAGAGGCACCAACAAATACACAAATACATGCCTGCAGTAAATTTTTTTATTTATTTATTTTTTAATTTTCACAGTAGGTCCTTGTTGCTTATGTCCTTTAAATATAGCAGTGTGCACATGCCAATCCCAAACTCCCAATCTATCATACCCCTCTGGTAAACACAAATTTCTACTCTAAGTCTGTGAGTCTGTTTTTAAAATAAGTTCATTTGTATTATTTTTTAGATTCTACATAAAAGTGCTATCCTATGATATGAGTCTTTCTCTGATTTATTTCACTTTGTAGGATCATCTTCAGGTCCACTCATGTTGCTGCAAATGATATTATTTCATTCAGGCCTGCAGTAAGTTTTGTGAAAGAAAAGACTGTCCTGGGTAGGATAGTGAGGGATGGCATCTGTGAAAAGGTAGATTTAAACTGCAACCTGAAGAATGAGAAGCCAGCCAGAGTAAGGGTGGGAGAGGGGTGTCTGAGTCTGAGAGAGCAGAATGTATGAAGCCCTTGCTATGAGTCCAGCAGTGTGCTGGTCCCACTCCATGCATGCATCCCTTAGGAAGGGTGCCCTAGGTGATATTGTAGGTTTGGTTCAAGACCACTGCAATAAAGTGAATATAGTGATAAAGCAAGTCACATGAACTCTTTGGTTTTTCAGTGCATATAAAAATTATGTTTATACTGTAGTCTACTAAGTGTACAATATTCTTATGTCTAAAAGAACAATGTACATATCTTAATTTAAAAATACTTTATGCTGAAAATGCTAAACATAATCTAAGATTTCAGAGGGTTGTAATCTCTTTGCGTTAATGTTGATGGCTGCTCCCTGATCATGGTGGCAGTTGATAAAGGTGAGGGTGGCTGCGACAATTTCTTAAAATAAGACAACAATTTGCTATATTGATTGACTCTTCCCTTCATGAAGGATTTCTCTGTAGGATGTAATGCATCTAATAGAATTTGACCCACAGTAGAAATTGTTTTAAAATGTAGTCAGTATTCTCAAACCCAGCTACTGCTTTATCAACTAAGTTGATGTCATATTCTAAATCCTCTGTCGTCATTTCAACCATCTTCCCAGTATCTTCACCAACAACAGATTTCATCTCAAGAAACTAGTTTCTTTGCTCATTCATAAGAAGCAACTTCTCATCCATTAGTTTTACAGTGCAATTGCAGTAATCCAGCCAAATAGTCAGGGTTGATTTCTAATTATAGTTCTCTTGGGCTCCCTTCATAGCTCACTTGGTAAAGAATCCAACTGCAATGCAGGAGACCCCAGTTCAATTCCTGGGTTGAGAAGATCTGCTGGAGAAGGAATAGGCTACCCACTCCAGTATTCTTGGGCTTCCCTTTTGGTAAAGAATCTGCCTGCAATGTGGGAGACCTGGGTTCAGTCCCTGGGTTGGGAAGATCCCCTGGAGAAGGGAAAGGCTACCCACTCCAGTATTCTGAACTGAAGAATTCCATGGACTGTATAGTCATTGGGGTCTCAAAGAGTCGGACACAACTGAGCAACTTTCACTTTACTTCACTTCACTTACTATTTCTACCACAACTGCTCAAAGTCATCCATGAGGGGTAGAATCAACTTCTTCCAAATTCCTGTGAATGTTGATATTTTGACATCTTCCCATGAATTACAAATGCCCTTAATGAACCTAGAATGGTAAATCTTTTCCAGAAGATTTTTTAATTTATTTTGCCCAGATCCATCAGAGAAATCACTATCTATGGGTAGCTATAGCCTTATGAAATGTATTTCTTAAAAAATAAGACTTGAAAGTTGAAATTACTCCTTGATCCATGGGCTGCAGAATGTATGTTGTGTTAGCAGGCCTGAAAACAACATGAGTCTCATTGCCCATCTCCCTCAGAGTTTTTGGGTGACCAGGAGCTTTGTCACTGAGCAGTAATATTTTGAAATTAATCTTTCATTTTCAGAGGATCAAGTCTCCAGAGTGGGCTTAAAATATTTAGTAAACCATCTTCTGAACAGAAGTGCTGTCATCTAGGCTTTGTTGTTCCATTAATAGACCATGATTTAGCATAATTCTTAAGGATTCTAGGAGTTGCAGAATGGTAAATGAACATTAGCTTCAACTTCAAGTCACCAGCTGCATTAGTCCCTAAGAGTCACCCTGTCCTTAGAATCTTTGAAACCTGGCATTGACTTCTACTCTCCAACTATGAAAGCCCTACATGTCACCTTCTTTCAACAGAGGGGTGATTCACCTACATTGAAAATCTGTTGTTTAGTGTAGCCACCTTTATGAATTATATTAACTAGATGTTCAGCATAACTTGCTGCAGCTTCTACATCAAAACTTGCTGCTTCACTTTGCACTTTATGTTATGGAGGTGGCTTCTTTCCTTAAACCTCATGGACCATCCTTTGCCAACTTCAGACTTTTCTTCTTCTATATTTTCCTCAACTCTACCACCTTTCATAGAACTGAGTTACAGCCTGGCTCTGTATTAGGCTGCTTTGATTTTCTACCCAGACTGTACTACATAGCTAAAGTAATCAAAGCAGTATAGTATTGACACAAAAAACAGAAACATAGAGCAATGGCACAAGATAGAAAGCCCAGAAAAAAAAACCTATGCACTTATAGTCAACAAATATAAGACAAAGGAGTCAATAATATACAATAGAGAAAAGATAGTCTGTTCAATAATTGGTGCTGGGAAAACTGGATAGCTACATATAAAAGAATGAAATTGCAATATTGTCTAATATATATAAAACTAAACTCAAAATATATTAGACCTAAATGCAAGACTAGAAACAATAAAACTCCTGGAAGAAAACACAGGTAGAATACTCCAATGCAAATCAAAGCAATTTCTTTTTTGGGGCGGGGATCAGATTCCTAAAGCAAAGGAAATAAAAGCAAAAATAAACAAATGAGACCTAATTAAACTTAAAAACTTTTGCATAGCAAAGGAAACCAAATGCAACCTACTGAATGGGAGAAAATATTTGAAAATGATATGGCCAATAAGGGGTTAATATCAAAAATACATAAGAAGCTCATATAATTCAACATTGGGGAAAAAAAAGTGAAAAAATGGGTAGTAGATCTGGATACTTTTCCGAAGAAGATACACAGATGGCTCACAGGCACATGAAAAGATGCTCAATATCACTAGTCATCAGTTCAGTCGATCAGCCATGTCTGACTCTTTGTGACCCCATGGACTGCAGCATGCCAGGCCTCCCTGTACATGACCAACTTCTGGAGTTTACTCAAACTCATGTCCATTGAGTTGGTGATGCCATCCAACCATCTCATCCTCTGTTGTCCCTTTCTCCTCCTAACTCAATCTTTTCCAGCATCAGGGTCTTTTCCAATGAGTCAATTTTTGCATCAGATGGACAAAGTATTGGAGTTTCAGCTTCAACATCAGTCCTTCCAATGAATATTTAGGAATATTCACTACTCATCAGTGAAATGCAAATCAAAACCACAATGAGATGGCACCTCACACCTGGCTATGATCAAAAAAAAAAAAAAAACACAAATAACAAATGCTAGGGAGGATGTGGAGAAAAGGGAATTCTCATACATTGTTGGTGGGAACATAAACTGGTGAAGCCACTGTGGAAAACAGTATTGAGATTCTTCAAAAAACTAAAAAAAAAAAAAAAAGAAGAAGAAGAAGAAGAAGAAGAAGAAGGCTTTTTGAGCCATTAGCATTTCTGTTGAGGTACTCAGTCAACTTTTTGATGTTTTCAATACACTGAATTCTTCAGTAGAGTTGAAGAAATGCAAGTTCTCCTGGGAAGAAATATAGATGTGACATTTTTTTTCACATGTTGGTTGAACTGTCCAGTCAGACACTAGCCTGCACCACCATCAGCCCTATGGACCTGTATGCCATTACATCAGCATTCCCTATTCCATGGTGGCCTTCATGAGTTCATCCACAACAGAATTTACTGAGTGGCTCTCCTAGTTGTTTCTATTTGGGGAAAAGAATAAATAAAAGAAAAAGAGAAAATAAATCACTCTATTCTAGACAGAAATTTCCAAATATTGAGTTGACACTGCAATGGTACTGTTTCCTATCCATCTGTGCTTATCTGCTTTGCACAATCAACACTTATTGTCTGGGATTTCAAGCAGCATAATTTTTTTTCTAGAAATACAGTTCCCCTTTGACATTTAATCAACCTTTCAAATAGTCATTTGCTATAATAGAAAAATGATGAAAAATGCTTATTCTTTCACCTCATTAATTGTTTTCACAGTGAGTCATAGATTGGATTTTTTTTAGCAGAATGGAACTAAAAATTCTGAACTTTTTTGAAACAGGTATTAAGTGACTATCTAAATCAGTTTCCATGGTGTCTTTTTTAAGCTAATTATTTTTTAACAACTTTATAAAGAAATAACTCATATACCATAAAATTAAGTCCTCTAAAGTGTACATCTTTAGTGGCTTTTAACATACTCACAGAGTTGTACAACCATCACCAGTTTTCAATATTAGAATGTTTTAATCACCCCCAAAGAAACTTCATACCTATTACAGTCACTGCCCATTCTCAATACCCTCTCCTCCCTCTCACACCTGCAACCACTCATCTACTTTCTCTCTGTGTAGATTTGCCTATTTTGGACATTTCACATAAATAGAATCATATGACATGTGATCTTTTGTATCTGAATTCTTTCATTTAGCATCATGCTGTCAAGGTTCATCCACATTGTAGCATGAATCAGGACTGCATTCCTTTTTATAATCATAATGCTCCACTGTGGACAAACCATACTTGCTTATCCATTTATCAGTTGATGGAAATTTGGACTATTACTACTTTTTGGCTATTATGAATTACATGTTGATGAGTATCCATGTACAAGCTTTTGTTTAGACAGCTGGTCCCATTTCTCTGAGCTCTGTACCTAGGAGTGGAATTGCTGCTTTTCCCCAAAAGTTTAAACAATGGTAATTTGAACAAATTATTGTAGAGATGAGTTATAAAGTTAAAATAATTGTAAGTCTTATAAAACCACTCTAGGCAGACAAGAATTAGTATTAGAAATATTTAATTTAAAGGTTAAAATTCTAAAAGATGATGCTGTGAAAGTGCTGCACTCAATATGTTAGCAAATTTGGAAAACTCAGCAGTGGCCACAGGACTGGAAAAGGTCAGTTTTCATTCCAATCCCAAAGAAAGGTAACGCTAAAGAATGTTCAAACTACCGCACAATTGCACTCATCTCACATGCTAGTAAAGTAATGCTCAAAATTCTCCAAGCCAGGTTTCAGCAATATGTGAACCGTGAAATTCCAAATGTTCAAGCTGGTTTTAGGAAAGGCAGAGAACCCAGAGATCAAATTGCCAATATCCACTGGATCATTGAAAAAGCAAGAGAGTTCCAGAAAAAAAACATCTATTTCTGCTTCATTGACTATGCCAAAGCCTTTGACTGTGTGGATCACAATAAACTGTGGAAAATTCTGAAAGAGATGGAAATACCAGACCACCTGACCTATCTCTTGAGAAACCTGTATACAGGTCAGGAAGCAACAGTTAGAACTGGACGTGGAAAAACAGACTGGTTCTAAATAGAAAAGGAGTACGTCAAGGCTGTATATGGTCATCCTGCTTATTTAACTTCTATGCAGAATACATCATGAGAAATGCTGGGCTGGAGGAAGCATAAGCTGGAATCAAGTTTACTGGGGGAAATATCAATAACCTCAGATATGCAGATGACTCCACCCTTATGACAGAAAGTGAAGAGGAGCTAAAAAGCCTCTTGATGAAAGTGAAAGAGGAGAGTGAAAAAGTTGGCTTAAAGCTCAACATTCAGAAAACTAAGATCATGGCATCTGGTCCCATCACTTCATGTGAAATAGATTGGGAAACAGTGGAAACAGTGGCTGATTTTATTTTTCTGGGCTCCAAAATCACTGCAGATGGTGATTGCAGCCATGAAATTAAAAGATGCTTGATCCTTGGAAGGAAAGTTATGCCCAACCTAGATAGCATATTAAAAAGCCGAGACATTGCTTTGCCAAAATAGGTCCATCTGGTCAAGGCTATCATTTTCCCTGTAGTCATGTATGGATGTGAGAGTGGGACTATAAGGAAAGCTGAGCACCAAAGAATTGATGTTTTTGAACTGTGGTGTTGGAGAAAATTCTTGAGAGTCTCTTGGACTGCAAGGAGATCCAACCAGTCCATCCTAAAGGAGATCAGTCCTGAGTGTTAATTGTAGGGACTGATGTTGAAGCTGAAACTCCAATACTTTGGCCACCTGATGCAAAGGGTTGACTCATTTGAAAAGACCCTGATGCTGGGAAAGATTGAGGGCAGGAGGAGAAGGGGGCAACAGAGGATGAGATGGTTGGATGGCATCACTGACACAACAGACATGGGTTTGGTTGGACTCAGGAAGTTAGTGTTGGACAGGGAGGCCTGGCGTGCTGTGGTTCATGGGGTCGCAAAGAGTCAAACACGACTGAGCGACTGAACTTAACCAAAAGGTTAAAAAGACTGAAAGATTATTTCTCAGATTTAATAGCTTGTAATTAAGCTATTAACATTAACAATTCAGGAAGCTATTTTATTATTGGTCATTATAAGTTAGGTTTCTTTCTGTCTGTTTTAGAGTCACTATTCCTATTTATGAATTTCACTACTGTAAAACTTTAAATTATGCTAAGAAGGATTGCTTTGTCAGATTATAACCCTTAGGCCATTTGTATGTTTAATTTACAAGATTTAAAATAGCTGGATTGTTATATTTGTGAATAATTAAATGAACTAATACTGTGATAGAAAATATAAAAACAGGTGAACATAAAATGTGCCTGTTCTTTCTTTCATTCACTAGGAATAAGGAATGCAATTTGCTATAAAAATCACAGAATATTTTGCTGGCTTTAGTTTGAAAATGCAAGCACTAGCTTTTTAAAGTAGCACTGTTTATTATAGCCAGAACATGGAAACAACCTAGATGTCCATCAGCAGATGAATGGACAAGAAAGCTGTGGTACATATACACAATGGAGTATTACTCAGCCGTTAAAAAGAATTCATTTGAATCAGTTCTGATGAGATGGATGAAACTGGAGCCAATTATACAGAGTGAAGTAAGCCAGAAAGAAAAACACCAATACAGTATACTAACACATATATATGGAATTTAGGAAGATGGCAATGACGACCCTGTATGCAAGACAGGGAAAGAGACACAGATGTGTATAATGGACTTTTGGACTCAGAGGGAGAGGGAGAGGGTGGGACGATTTGGGAGAGTGACATTCTAACATGTATACTATCATGTAAGAATTGAATCGCCAGTCTATGTCTGACGCAGGATGCAGCATGCTTGGGGCTGGTGCATGGGGATGACCCAGAGAGATGTTATGGGGAGGGAGGTGGGAGGGGGTTCATGTTTGGGAACGCATGTAAGAATTAAAGATTGTAAAATTAAAAAAAAAGAAAAAAAAATAAAATAAAAATTATTATAAATGTAAAAAAAAAGTATTTCCTCAAAAATATCATTTAATACATTTAATTGAAATGATTCATGCTCTGATATAACTGCACTGTCAGTTTCTTTTTTTTTTTTTTTTATTTAAGACCTTTATTAACAGGTGCTTGCAGTTTGTTGCCTTTTTTTTTTTGAAAAAATCAAGCTGTAAACTTTTATTACAAATTAAAAATGAGGTTCTTAAAAATCTCAACTTGACCAGATATGAAACAATTTAAAAACCTTTAAAGGTGTATTGAGAAAAAACAGGCTTTTTTTTTTTTTAAAAAACACGTTTGTCATTACCAAAAAGAGACGTCTTTAGGTAAAAATAATAAAAACCCCATGCTGCATAGATAATGCAGATAGTTCTAGTTATCTGGTCAACAGGCAAAAAGCAAGCACTTAAGGTCTTCAGCTCCAATCTTTTGTTCATTTCTTATTGCTGGAATTTCATATTCATTTCTTCTTGTTGGATGACTAAACCGGATGATGGTAGAGATGGTAAGCCGGCATTTACTCAGCCCCACCCTGCTCAGCCTCGGGAGCGGACGAATTCTCAGCTGGTGGATCGGCTGCTTTTGTCTCTTTGCCATCTTGTGGTTTAGGGTTTTACCGACGTTGAGGTGGCTGCTGACCTTGGGTCTCATCTCCTTGGTTTTCCTTATCTTCTTCATTGCCGTCCTCTCTGGGCTGTCTTTGGCAAGGAGGGCCCCTGCGGAATCGTGGTCTGTAGCCCCGATACAGGTTCTGTCTCACTGGTCTGCCTTGTTCTCCGGCACCTTGGTTGTCAGCACCCTCCATCACTTCTCCCTGCACAGGAGGGTTGGAGTACTGTGGTCGACGCCCGTAGGGTCTCCGCATGTAGTAAGGTGGGAACCTCCGCCTGCGGTAGGGCCGGCGCTGTTGGGCCTGGCCTTCGGGAGCGCTCTCCGATCCCTCATTCTTTTCCCCACTCTCACTATTCTGGTAATTCTGCTGGTAATTGCGTGGAGGACCCCTGCGACGTGGATAGCGTCTATAATGGTTACGGTCTGCTGCGTATTTACTGCCTTGCACTGGAACTCCACCAGGGCCTGTAACATTCGCTGCCTCCGCACCCTTTTCTCCTTCAACAACATCAAACTCCACAGTCTCTCCATCTCCTACACTGCGAAGGTACTTCCTGGGGTTATTCTTCTTTATGGCAGTCTGGTGTACAAATACATCTTCCTTGGTGTCATTCCTGTTGATGAAACCATATCCGTTTCTTACATTGAACCATTTTACTGTTCCCAAAACCTTCGTGCCGGGCTTGGTGTCGGCAGCGCTGAGGGCGGGGGCGGCGGGGGGGCGGCGGGCGGCTGCTGGTCTCGGCCTCGCTGCTCATAGTTGCGGTGATGGTGACTGCGGCTCCTCCCGGGGTGGGGCTGCTCAGGGCTCTCTGGGGTCCGCTCTCCGCTCCCGCTACCGATCGAACTGCACTGTCAGTTTCGATTAGGGCAGAAGGAATCAGCAGGAGACACTGAAATTCGGGGACTGAAAGCAGAGGTTTTGGGGTCACTGGTCCTGTCCAGCCCACTGCAATCAGCCAGCTCCTCACAACACCCCCAGGATGTCCTTAGGAGCTAATTAGGCCTCTAGCTACTTGCTCTAGAATCTAGGCTCTGTGTAGTCAATTGGAGGGCAGGGAAATTTCAAAACAAACTATGTGATGAAACATTTGATAACTTTTAAATGTCATTATTAACATACGGGTTTAGTCACATTTTCATGGAAAAGGCCCTGTTGCTAATTATGAAATATCCTTGCTCCTGTATAAGGCCAAGGCCTCCACTCATGCCTTAGATCTCATCCCTTCTTATCAACTAAAGGAGAGCACCCCAGCAACTCCCCCACCTATGCTTGTGTTTTCCCCTTATACTCCACGGTTCCCATCAGCACACAAACATCTGGTCACTACTCTGATTTTGCAAAACAGACTAGACAAACTTCCTTTGACCTTAATACTCCTGTCAGCTCTCTCCTCATTTTTATGTCTCATTTGCAGTAACATCCTTAGAAATAGTTCCCTAAATATCCTGCCTCTAATTCATCTCCCAATTTCATCTCTTAAACCCATTGCAATTCCAGCTTTCACTTCCATCTCCACCAAAGTTGATTCTGTCCTGACTTACATGTTATAAACCCCAGGGTCAATTTTCAATTGTCATTCAGTGGACCTATAGCCAACACTGAATATGACAGATGTTCTTTCCCTTTTCTTATTATGCTTCTTCACCTTCCAGGGAGTGTGGCTCTTGGTTCTTCTCCTCTCTGACTGCCTGTACCTTTGAAAGTTCCTTTCCAGTTGCTTTCCTTGCACTTTTCACACTGTTGTGCTCCATGGCTCAGTGCTTAGAGCAGGTCTCTTTTTTTATCTACACACCCCTCCTGGCTTTAAATACCACTCACATGTTGATAACAATCAAATTCCTATCACCAGTCCACACTTCTTTCCTTAACTCCTAATCAACATCTCCAACAGTGGTCTAATTCTCATCCCTAAGTGAATCTGTTCACAACTTCATTCTCAAAGTTTTAGCAAAACTGACTCCCTCCTCAGTCTTCTCCACACCACAGGTAGAAACATCATCCTTCTATGGCTTGGGCCAAAATGTTGGGCATCATCCTTGATTCCTCAACATATCCCTCTCTCATTGTTCATATCTAATCCTTCAGGACTTCCCTGGTGGTTCAGACAGTAAAGCATCTGCCTACAATATGGGAGACCCAGGTTCGATCCTTGGGTCAGGAAGATCCCCTGGAGAAGGAAATGGCACCCCATTCTAGTACTCTTGCCTGGAAAATCCCATGGATGGAGGAGCCTGGTAGGCTACAGTCCATGGGGTCGCCAAGAGTCAGACTCAATTGAGCAACTTCACTTTCATTTTTCTTTTAATCCTTCGGTACCTCACACTGCCTTGTAGAGCAACCATAATCTCCTGTCTAGTTCCCTGCAAAAGCTTCCTAACAGTTTTCCCCATTTCTTCCCTTTTCCCCCATAGCCTGTTCTCAAAATAATAACCAGAATGACCCTGCCATTACACAAACTGATAATTCACATTCCTACCATGGGCCTTTGTACTTACTGTTCCTTCCTCCTGGAAATCTCTTCTTGAATTCTGTCACCTCCATCGAAGTCCTCTCAATGTCCTCTTTTGGTGAGACCTCCTGTGCACACAGGCTCCTCCCTGGCTGTATGGATGTCAAGGTTCTGGCAGTAGCAGGGTCCTTCTACAACTTCAGCTTCATAGAGAGCATCTGCATCTTTGCACAGAGCAGCCTCGTTTCCATTGCTTCACATCTCACTGGGGTCCCATAATACCGTTTCCTCTCATTGTCACTTAAAGCTTGGAGACCGTAGTCCCTTCTAATTGTTTATATTCCCCAGCTGTTGTAACCTCGGACTGAGCAGGCCTTCTGTTGCTAGCCCTTGAGGGCTGCTGAAGCTGATACATAAACTAAAACTGATACTTAAAGGAGGCTTCCACAAATTAAAAAAAAATTAATAGACATGTGAAAATATCTAGTACAATTAAATTAGAAATAAACAATAAAAAGTATACATATATGCAAAAACACACTCCTAAATAACCACTGAGATAAAGAAGAAAGCATAATGCAACTTATAACTAAATAGTAATAAAAGTAATATATGTCAAGTATAGTAATAGTTGGTGGTATTGTATACAGATAGATACATTTTACTTCAGTTCAGTTCAGTTGCTCAGTCATGTCTGACTCTTTGTGACCCCATGAATCTCACCATGCCAGGCCTCCCTGTCCATCATCATCTCCTGGAGTTCACTCAGACTCACATCCATCGAGTCCCTGATGCCATCCAGCCATCTCATCCTCTGTCTTTCCCTTCTCCTCCTGCCCCCAATCCTTCCCAGCATCAGAGTCTTTTCCAATGAGTCAACTGTTCGCATGAGGTGGCCAAAGTACTGGAGTTTCAGCTTTAGCATCATCACTTCCAAAGAAATCCCAGGGTTGATCTCCTTCAGAATGGACTGGTTGGATCTCCTTGCAGTCCAAGGGACTCTCAAGAGTCTTCTCCAACACCACAGTTCAAAAGCATCAATTCTTCGGTGCTCAGCTTTCTTCACAGTCTAACTCTCACATCCATATATGACTACTGGAAAACCATAGCCTTGACTAGACGGACCTTTGTTGGCAAAGTAATGTCTCTGCTTTTCCAAGATGCTTACTCCTTGGAAGAAACGTTAATGACCAACCTAGATAGCATATTGAAAAGCAGAGACATTTTACTGAGTTTTACCTATTTGCCTAATTATATCTTCACCATTCTTTCCTGCATCTCAGACCTTCCTTCTGGAATCTGTCTTTCTTCTTTCAGGATTATTTATTTAGAAGTTTCTTCAATGAAGGAAATTTGTAAGTATGCACTTTCAGTTGTGTTTATCTTACATGTCTTTATTTTTCCCCACCCTCAAGATAGTTTGACTAGGTATACACAATTCTATGTTGAGGATTATTTTCTTTGAACTCTCTGAAAAATATTATTCCATATCATTTTTTTTGGCAGTTGACTTTGAATTCATTTTCTTTGGTTCTGTAGGTTTGCCACAATGTGAATATTTTTCATACCTCCTACTATAAATACCTAATATCTCCCATACCTAAGGATTCAAGACTTTCATCATGTTTGGAAAATATTCAGGCTTTATATGCTCAAAAATTACTCCTCTCTTCTCTTTATCCCATATTTCTTTGTCCTTGATTTGATAACATTAAAATATTTCTTTCACATAACAAAATGATAACAGGTTATATCTCCAGGATAGGTAGATGGATATTTCAGTATATTTGAACTATTTGATAATTTAAAATAAAGAATAACTGCCCATGGCTAAGGATTATTAAGTGCTTAAATGTTTCTGAGTTGATGAACACATCCCAAAAACAGAAAATTTAAGCAAAGTTATTAAAAAGATAAAACTTAAATAGCACAGCATTTTTTCAAAGCATTACAAGCATTTGAACTACTACTGAAGACAAATTCAGCTATATATATATATATATATATATATATATATATATATATGAAACAAATGTTTGCTCTACATGCTAAGGAAAGATTACCTTTCTTCCCTGGAAAATTCTGGAATATATCTGTAATTTTTAGTACTGGAGTCATGGAAAATCTGTCAGTAAAGCATCACATCCTAGCTGACAATTTCATCCCCTTGTGGCTTGTCTCTCATACAGGAGATTCTCATTTAGGTGTTACTGTTCAGCCATCAAGGGTTGAGATTTTACCTCATTCAACTCAACTCCATACCTCCAGTGTACAACATGGAAGCTGACAGCAAGGAGGCACTTGATAAATGTTTAATGCATTGCTTTTCAAACTTTAATGAGCTTTAAGAATCCCCTTGGAGAGCTGGTTAAAATGGTTTCATGTGTCCAATCACAAGAAATTTGGATTCAGTAGTTCAGGTAGAGGAGCATGAATTTGCATTTCTGATATGCTCACAAGTGAAGACCATACTGCTGGTCTGAGGACCACACTATGAGTTCAGTTCAGTCACTCAGTCAGGTCTGACTCTTTGCAACCTGATGAACTGCAGCATGCCAGGCCACCCTGTCCATCACCAACTCCCAGAATCCACCCAAACCCATGTCCACTGTGTCAGTGATGTCATCCAACCATCTCATCCTCTGTTGTCCCCTTCTCCTCCTGCCCTCAATCTTTCCCAGCTTTTCAAATGAGGGTCTTTTCAAATGAGTCAGCTCTTTGCATCAGGTGGCCAAAGTATTGAGTTTCAGCTTCAACATCAAGCCCTCCAATGAACATCCAGGACTGATCTCCTTTAGGAGGGACTGGTTGGATCTCCTTGCAGTCCAAGGGCCTCTTAAGAGTCTTCTCCAACACCACAGTTCAAAAGCATCAATTCTTCAGTGCTCAGCTCTCTTTATAGTCCAACTCTCACATCCATACATGACCACTGGAAAAACCATAGCCTTAACTAGATGGGCCTTTGTTGGCAAAGTAATGTCTAGTTTAATGAATAAAAAATGTATGTGAAGATATGCTTCTTGGGGAAAACATTTACATTTACTTTATTCATGCTATTATCTGATTATCTTTTGGAGTGATTTATATAAGAAGTAATCTGCTTTTCCTTCTACGGAAGGCCCTTAAGGTGATTAAGCCCTCACAATCTTGCGCATAACTGACTTTCCAAGCCTCATTTGTCACTTTGTTCTCCTATAATCTTCATTCTCCACCCACACCAACCTACCTGACTTCCTGCTAACGTGCACCTCCTCTTTCCCAGTATCAAGGTCTTTTCCAGTGAGTCGGCTCCTCGCATCAGGTGTCCAAAGTACTGGAGTTACAGTTTCAGCATCAGTCCTTCCAATGAAAATTCAGGGTTGATTTCCTTTAGAAATGATTGGTTTCATCCCCTCACTGTTCAGGGGATTTTCAAGAGTATTCTCCAGCACCACAGTTCAAAAGCATCAATTTTCGGCGCTCAACCTTCTTTATGGTCCAGCTCTCACATCCAATATAACTACTGGAAAAACCAAAGCTTTGACTATATGGACCTTTGTCAGCAAAGTAATGTCTCTGATTTTTTATACACTGTCTAGGCCTGTCATAGCTTTTCTTCAAGAAAAGTCTTTTAATTTCATGGCTGCAATCACTGTTGCAGTGACATTGGAGCTCAATAAAAGAAAATCTGTCACTGTTTCTATTATTTCCCCATCTAATTGCCATGAAGTGGTGGAACCAGATTCCCTGATCTTAGTTTTATGAGTATTGAATTTTAAGCCACCTTGTTCACTCTCCTCTTTCACCTTCATCAAGAGGCTCTCAGTTCCTCTTCACTCTCTGCTATCAGAGCGGAATCATCAGTATATCTGAGGTTGATATTTCTCCCCAAAATCTGGATACAGCCTTGCGATTCATCCAGCTCAGCATATTGCATTATGTACTCTGTATATAAGTTAAATAAGCAGGGTGACTATATACAGGCTTGACATACTCCTTTCCCAATTTTGAACCAGTCTGTTGTTCCATGTAGCAGTTCTAACTGCTGCTTCTTGACCTGCATACAGGTTTCTCAGGAGGCAGGTAAGGTGGTCTGGTATTCCCATCTCTTTAAGAATTTTCCACAGTATTTTTTGTGATCCACACAGTCATAGGCTTTAGCATAGTCAATGAAGCAGAAGTAGACATTTTTCTGGAATTCCCTTGCTCTTCCTAAGACCCAATGGATGTTGGCAATTTTATCTTTGGTTTCTCTGCTTTTTCTAAATCCAGCTTGTACATCTGCAAGTTCTCAGTTCACGTTGTTTAAGCCTAACTTGAAGGATTTTGAGCATTACTTTGCTAGCATGTGAAATGAGTGCAACTGTGTGGTAGTTGGACATTCTTTGGTATTGCCTTTCTTTGGTATTGGAATGAAAACTGACTTTTTCCAGTCCTGTGGCCACTGCTGAATTTTCCAAATTTGCTGGCATATAGAGTGAGGCACTTTAACAGCATCATCTTTTAGTATTTGAAATAGCTCAGCAAGAATTCCATCACCTCCACTAGCTTTGTTGGCAGTAATGCTTCCTAAGGCCCACTTGACTTCACACTCCAGAATGTCTGGCTCTAGGTGAGTGACCACACCATAGTGCTTATCCGGGTCATTAAGACCTTTTTTTTGCACAGTTCTGTGTATTCTTACCACTTCTTCTTAATGTCTTCTGCTTCTTTTAGATCCATATTGTTTCTGTCCGTTATTGTGCCCATCTTTGCATGAAGTGTTCCCTTGCTATCTCTAATTTTCTTGAAGAGATTGCTAGTCTTTCCCATTCTATTGTTTTCCTCTATTTCTTTTCACTGTTCACTTAAGAAGGCTTTCTTATCTCTCCTTTTCTTTGCAATTCTGCATTCAGATGGGTATATCTTTCCTTTTCTCCTTTGCCTTTTGCTTCTCTTATTTTCTCAACTATTTGTAAGGCCTCCTCAGACAACCATGTTTCCTTGTTAATTTCTTTTTCTTTGGGATGGTTTTCGTCACTGCCATCTGTACAATGTTAGGAACCTCTGTCCATAGTTTTCAGGCACTCTATCAGAGTTCAGTTCTCTGATAGAGATCTAATCCCTTGAATCTATTTGTCACTTCCACTGTATAATCATAAGGGATTTGTTTTAGGTCATACCTGAGTGGCACACTAATACTTTCAATCGAAACTATCCTTCAAGGCTTAGCTCAGACATTTCAAGTCTTTTATAATCCTCCCTCCTATCCCAAATCTAAATTCCAGTTTATCACTTCTGCTATACAGAGAATTCATATCTTTACTACCATCCAAATTACACCAGGAATGCTCATTTATGTCCATGTCCACCCAGCTTGTTATTTATCCTCCAGTACTGAGCCCATCATCCAAAACTACACAACATACATCATAGAAACTAGCACATGGTAGATGGTTAACAAATGCTGGTAGAAATAGAACAAAGAGATAACTTTTAGGACATGTTAATTTAGCATTAAAATTCTGATACAGCAAATAGTATTTTCATGGTGATATCCATGAGACAACATGATCCTATGTTTTGGTTCATGCCTACTATGCCAGCACAATTATTAAGATGTTCCGCTTTCACTCTCAAAATGATCTAGGAGGGTAAATTACATGATTACTTTGTCATTAGCCTAGGTACACTTCCTAAGGTTCATTTGTAGCAGAATCTGGCAAAATGCTGCCTCTGGTTTTAATTTTATCCCACTTGTCTCATCATATAGCTAGCCAGATGTCATTTGATATACATCAGATTCAAATAAACAAATTAGTCCATTTTTCTATTTTAAAAACGATTTTTCACTTACCTTCTTAATATGAAGCAGATAGAGCTTATGAGGAAGAGGCTTCACAAGATCAATCCAAGCAACTGTATGTCACACATTCTTGGACAATTTAGCAGACATGCAAAATAAAAAGTGTGCTATTCTTGAGAGGGAAAATAATGGCACCTGACACTCTGAAAGGGATTGACTCAACCATTCATTTTACAGATTCCTAAAAGCAAACGTGAGAATTAGTATTTTTTTTCATCAGCTAAAAAGAGCAAGGGAAGGAGAATATTTTAATTACTATTGAAGTATAGTTTGTTAACAATATTGTATGAATTTCTGCTGTACAGCAAAGTGATTCAGCTATAAATATCCCTACATGGGGCATTCTTGCTAAACTTCATAGTTATTGGGAAACCCATTTTACTGGCTAGGTTGAATCTGTGTCTTTCTGATTCAGGACTTGGATCTGTGTCTGTCTGATTCCATAAGCCATACTGGCTGGAAAGGTTAATTGGATCTGTTTTACTTTATTTGCTAGGTGATGGAGAACAAGTTTCTAAGCAAGGGTTACTGTGATTAAAGGTATTATTTTATTTAGTGAGTTATGGGCCACTCAGCATGTCTTGCAGCATCTTTAGTTTCCCAACCAGGGATAAGACCCAGGGCCCTGGCAATGAAAGTGCTGTGTCCTAACCATTGGACCACTCAGAAATCCCTAGAGGCATGATTTTAAGGATGAGCATGATGGTGTCCCTAGAAGATAGCAGGTGTATTTAATGTAGCTCAGACAGTAAAGAACCTGCCTGCAATGTGAGAGACCCAGGCTTGATTCCTGGGTCAGGAAGATCCCCTGGAGAAGGGCATGGAGCACCAGCTTAGATGCCCCATGGCATGTGGGATCTTCCTGGGCCAGGGATTGAACCTGTCAGTCAGTTCAGTTCAGTGGCTCACTCGTGTCTGACTCTTTGCAACCCCATGGACTGCAGCACACCAGGCCTCCCTGTCCATCACCAACTCCCAGAGTTTACTCATACTTATGTCCATCGAGCCGGTGATGCCATCCAAACATCGCATCCTCTGTCGTCCCCTTCTCCTCCTGCCCTCAATCTTTCCCAGCATCAGGGTCTTTTCAAATGAGTCAGTTCTTTGCATCATGTGGCCAAAGTATTGGAGTTTCAGCTTCAACATCAGTCCTTCCAATGAACACCCAGGACTGATCTCCTGTAGGATGGACTGGTTGGATCTCCTTGTAGTCCAAGAAACTCTCAAGAGTCTTCTCAAAACACCACAGTTCAAAAGCATCAATTCTTCAGTGCCCAGCTTTCTTTACAATCCAACTCTCACATCCATACATGACTACTGGGAAAACCATAGCCTTGACTAGACGGACCTATGTTGGGAAAGTAATATCTCTGCTTTTTAATATGCTGTCTAGGTTGGTCATAACTTTTCTTCCAAGGAGTAAGTATCTTTTAATTTCGTGGCTGCAGTCATCATCTGCAGTGATCTTGGAGCCCAAAAAGATAATCTCTGCCACTGTTTCCCCATCTATTTGCCATGAAGTGATGGACCTAGATGTGATGATCTTAGTGTTCTGAATGTTAAGATTTAAGCCAACTTTTTCACTCTTCTCTTCTACTTTCATCAAGAAGCTCTTTAGTTCTTCTTTGCTTTCTGCCATAAGGATGGTATGTCATCTGCATATCTGCTGCTGCTGCTGTTAAGTCGCTTCAGTTGTGTCCGACTCTGTGCAATCCCATAGATAGCAGCCCACTAGGCTCCTCTGTCCCTGGGATTCTCCAGGCAAGAATACTGGAGTGGGTTGCCATTTCCTTCTCCAATGCATGAAAGTGAAAAGTGAAAGTGAAGTCACTCAGTCATGCCAGATTCTTAGAGACCCCATGGACTGCAGCCTACCAGGCTCCTCTGTCCATGGGATTTTCCAGGCAAGAGTAGTGGAGTAGGTTACCATTGCCTTCTCCCTGCATATCTGATGTTATTGGATATTTCTCCTGGCAATCTTGATTCCAGCTTGTGCTTCCTCCACCCAGCGTTTCTCATGATGTACTCTGCATGTAAGTCTAAGTGCAGTACAAATAGCCTTTCCTGGATTATACTTTGGACAAGTGGGACAAATGAGATTGGCACTTTTTGCAGCCTTATTAATGTTTCCCCACTAATATTGATTCATAAAGTCTATCATTTTGTCATGAGCCCAGTGTCTTAATGTATGTACAGTGGTGAGGAATGGGAATGTTGGCGTCTCCAAAAGATAGAGTTGTTATTTGGTCCAACCAGAGCTTTCTCTTTTTATAAAACCAACAACTGTTCAATTTCTAATCTTGGTTTTCCTTTTCTGAGGCTAATTATTGGATGTCTCTACCCAGTTTTTCTAAATTATCATTTGGGGAAATGTTCTTTTAGACTGTAACAAAGGTTTAGCTACTGTTGGTTCCTTTAATGGCAGCATTCCTTGCAATAATATCAGCAGGGTGATTTTCCCTAGATTCCAAGAGTCAAGTTCAGAATGTCTCAGAATCTTAATAATAGCAAAAGTGTCAGATAGAAATATTTTATTTGATAATTCCTGAACATAGCCAATTTTAATTTCATTTCCATTGGAAGTAAGAAAGCCACATGGTTTCTACAATATTCCAAAAGCATATCTACTATCCTTATAAACATTGGCAGTTTTGTCTTTGGCTGAACTACAAGCCTATGTAAGAGCATGTAATTCAACATGTTGGGCTAAAGTACCCATAAGAAAAGATGTTGCCTCAATATCAAAAGGAGTTGTAATAGTATTTGTGTATGCTCAGTCGTGTCTAACTCTCTGTGATCCCATGAACTCTAACCTGTTAGGTTCCTCTGTCCATGTGCGATTTCCTAGGTAAGAATACTGGAGAGGCTTGCCATTTCCTACTCCAGGAATCTTCCTGACCCAGGGATCGAATCCACATCTCCTGCAGCTCCTACACTGGGAGGTGAATTGTTTACCACTGAGCCACCTGGGAAGCCCTGTAATAGCATCGTCGTCATTGTCTGCTTAGTTGCTAAATCGCGTCTGACACTTTTAGACTCCATGGACTGTAGCCCACCAGGCTCCTCTGTCCACAGGGACTTCCAAGGCAAGAGTACTGGAGTGAGTTGCCATTTCTTTCTCAAGGATGTAATAGCATAACCAGGACAATAGTCTTCATTGTTACCTTTTAAGTGTGAATCATGATAAGTCAATGTTACCGGACAGAATATCCTTTAGATTATTATGAGGAGTCAAGAGGTGGTCTGTCAGTATTAAGCAGTCATGAGAGACTTGTTGGTGATGAAGGAAAAAAAAATGTAGTCAGATTAAGGTTATTACAACATAAAGAGTTATGAGAGAGGCAGCTGACAAAAGGGGACTTTGTAGGAGCTGAGGCAGCTGGTTAAGAAATGTTGAATGTTATGAGAATTCATGAAAGCTTCTACTGCATGAGGTACCAAAGTAGCTAAAGGAGATCCCACAAAAACTTTCTTGAAGGTCCTAATGGAAAGGCAGTGGCCATAATGGCTCTAAGGCAAGGCACACAGCCCTATGCCACAGGGTTCAGTTGCTGGCTTTAACACCTTATGTTTTGATATTAGTCCTGGTGGTTTTGGGTGAGTACTCTAAGAACATTCTCTTCCTTTTCATATAAAAGAAAGGAAAAAGGGAATCTGATAACTGAGATGCCCAAGAGCAGGGGGGTTCATCAAATTCTCCCTAAGATGCTGAAAGCTCAGTTGGCCAGTTCTTCCCATGAAACTGGGCCCAAGTTGTTATTGTTTAATAAAACAGACAGAGCCTTGGCTATTAAGGAAGAAATTCAGAATCGATTTCAGGAATAACCAATTAGCCTGAGAAAATCTCATAGTAGTTCTTAGTTTGGGGTTTGGGGAAACTTAGGACACCATGAAGTGTATCTGGATCTATGTTCTGGTATCAGATGCCCTAACTATCAAACCTGAATTTCAGCAAACTGCAATTTTTCTTTGGTCACGTTTTGTCCCTTTAAGGCTAAAAGCTTTAGCAAGTGGATGCTGTCTTCCTGTGAGGAGACTTGGGTAGAGCAAAGAAGCAAATCATCCACAGAGTGCAACAAAGTCGTGCCTCTAGAGAGCTTTATGCCATCCAGAAAGACTCTCAGTAAAACCCTGAGGTATTGCTGTCCAGGTGAACAGTTTTTCTTCCGAAGTGAAGGCAAAATAGTATTGGCTACCTTCATCAATTGGAATACCAATGAATGCACTGCAAAAATAAATTACAGTAAAGAATTTGCTTTCAGTAGGGATGGATTTTAGTAAAGTATGAGGGTGAGGAACAGCTGGATGTTGACAGATAAAATGTTGTTTATGGCTTGCTTCCCAGGTGGCTCAGTGGTAAAGAATCCGCCTGCAATGCATGAGACCTAGGCTAGATCCTTAAGTTGGGAAGATGCCCTGGAGGAAGAAATAGTAACTTACTCCAGTATTCTTGCCTGAAAAACCCCATAGACAGAGGAACCTGGCAGGCTACAGTCCACAGGGTCGCAAAGAGTCAGACACGACTGAGAACACACAATGTTGTTTATTGCTTGGAGGTCCTGGACGAATCTCCGCTCTTGGCCCTTAGCTTTTTCACCAGTAAAGAGAGAGTATTACAGAGGCTACTACAAGGAATAGTGAGGCCTTGAACCTTGTAATTTACTATGGGCTTTATGCCCTGAAGATCTTCTTTAATTGCAGGGTATTGATTAATTCTAGGAAGACATTTCGAGGGATATATTTGAATCTGAAGGGAGGTGCACTGTGAATTTTGCCAGTATCAGTTGAAGATTTTGGTCGTAAGGAAACTGCTAACTGATTCAATTGGGACAAATGATCAGTGTTTCCAAAATCAGCTCTATTACAGAGATGGAAGAAATAAGAGATGTCAAAGGGTCATTTAATTTATCTGGTTGTTTACTTTGATGACTCCTATCAAATTCTAGAATTATTTTTCCTCTTTGGGAGAAAGAAATTATGGAATGATATTTCTCTGAGAGGTCTCAGCCTAGAAAATTGGATAGGGTTAGAGAAATAGTGTATCACTCAAAGGGGCTAAAAAAAAAAAAATTAGGTTCGGAGACATGAACCTCTTAAGACACATTAGAGATCCATGCTATTTCAAATGTTTTAGCACTCTGAGGTGGTGGCTGCTTTATAGTAGTGAGGCTGAGCACCAAGGGTATAGTTCTAGTGTCAGGACTGGAAGAGATTCAGCCCCAATCTGGGGAAGTGTTTCACCAAGCCAATTAAGAGAGAGGATTGGGAATAGCCCTCATATTCACTCAGAGTCTTGTCATTGAGAGTTGGGAGGACTTCAGAAAGGCAATTAGATGGCTAAATGTACCTGAAACACTTAAATTTGTAACAATCTCTTTCCCAATGTCCTGACTCTTTGCAATAATAGCAGAAACTAGGGCAGTTTGTTTCATTTAGGAGCCTTTAATTGCTAGAGTTGAAAGTTAAGAATTTTGATGGTCTTTCTTGGAGGGGACTCATCTAAAGTCTAAGAGAGCTGGTTTGCCATATTAATTAACCCTGGACATAGTTTCCCATTCTATCTGGGTCCTTTTTACTAGAAGTGAAAGGTCCCATTTCAGCCCATTAATAAACACAGTTAAAAGCTACCCTAGGTGAAATCAACATATGTAAGAAGACCAGAATTTTTCTTTCCTTACAAACTATCTGAAGTCAACTGCAATAGCCATGAGTAGGTTCAGCAGATTGTTTTTTTTTCTTTTTCTTTTCTTTTTTTTTAGCAGAGAAAGGTTTATTGCAAGGGCCAAGCAAGGGGAATGGGGTTGGCTTATGCTCAAAAGACCCAAACTCTGGTTCATCAGAATTTTGTATATGAGGCTGAATTTTGTTTCAATCAACAAGCTTTGGAAAAGCCCTTGGAATTGCTCAAGGAAGTCACATAGCAACAAGCCAGATTGTAAAGTAAGTTAGTAGGCTAGTGTTTCTGTTGTAATTCTAAAAACCCTTTAGGATTTTACCAGTTAGTGATTTGCATTCAATGCTGGGCCTGGCCTTCACCAACAAGCATGGGAACTAGCTGATACAAGTTGGAGAAATCAGGCTGTTAAGTCTGAATGACTGTATTAAATTTCTCAATAAATCTGTGAAGATCTTCAGTTACTTTGGGAATATCTTTTCTATGATTCACAATTCAGCTTTAGTCCAGGGAATGTAAGAAATTAAGGTGTTAGCCTGTGGATACTCAGAAGGATTAATTTTAAAGGATCAGGTTCTGACAAGTTTAGAGGAAAAGGTAAGAGGTAAGTTTCAGAGAAAGGAGGAAGTTCAATGAAAGAATTAGTATAGGGAATTGAGAGTATAGAGGAGGTGCAGGCAGTGGACAAGGGAAAGAAGAAAATGGAACTGGAGGCAGAGTTTGACATGTGAAGCTGAAAGAGAGAGACAAGATGACACTGGAGGTGTTGAGTGCTTGCATACTAAGTCGCTTCAGTCATGTCTGACTCTTTTGTGATCCCATGGACTGTAGCCCACCTGGCTCCCCTGTCCATGAAATTCTCCAGGCAAGAATACTGGAGTGGGTAGCCATTCCCTTCTCCCAGGGATCTTGCCAACCCAGGGATTGAATCCTCATTGATTATGTCTCCTGCATTGGCAGGCAGGTTCTTTACCACTAGCCCCACCTGGGATGAGCCTGAGACAAGCAGGAAGCAGAGCCTGAGGCTTCAGGAGACATTTTAAGTGTTTATTTGCCTCAGTTAATCTTAAAATTATATTTTGAAGAGAGGCAATTATAGGGTCGTGACAATGTTTGGAAGCCTCAAAATACCAATCTACCAATCAGAATAGGCATTCCATTCAGTTGTGGAAACTTTTTTGAGCTATTATAACTCAACTTTAGGACTTCCCTCATAGCTCAGTGGGTAAAGAATCTGCCTGAAATGCAGGAGACCTGACTTCGATCCCTGGGTCAGGAAAATTCCCTGAAGAAGGAAATGCCAACCCACTCCAGTATTCTTGCCTGAGGAATCCCATGGACAGAGGAGCCTTGCAGACTACAGTCCATGGGGTCATAAGAGTCAGGAGTCAGACACAACTTAGTGACTAAACCACCACCAACCCAACTTTGTTTTAAAGATATTTAAGTTTATGGCCATTGAAACTCTAAATTTCCTTTGATCCTCTAAATTTCCTTTGATCACATCAGTCCATTCAATTAGATATGGGCAGGAAGGACTGTGGTTTTTAAACATAAAAATCTGCCAGAGTCCCTGTGTAGGAGGATCACCCTCAAAATATTTAGATAACTGGGATCCCATTTCTCAGATGTTTCTCTCTAGAGTAAAGGAACAAGTTTCAAACAGCTCAAAGCAAACACCTTGGAAACTGATACCAGCCAATTTTAAGGAAACTGCTTGGTCCCAGAGCAGCCAAAAACCTCTTCAGCCGGTTTCCAGAGAACAGCCCCTTTTCCAAAGCAATGAGCCAATGGCTTCTCAGCCAGCTTCAGTTGAAGTGGTCTGATCTCAAATCAGACAAAAGAGCTAAATGAGTACTCACAGAACAAGACCTTAACCAGAAAGAACAAAATCTTAAAATAGGCCCTGAATAAAGCCTGGAGAGCTTTCAGTGCAAATAGAACATGAGTTTGGAGCCAGGAGAAATACATAACTTCAAAGTCCAGGACTGCTGAGAAAAGCATTAAGCACAATGAGTTCAATTTGTAGGGTACCGCACCTGTTTGCTCACTGGACCTGGAATCATGGGGAGTTTCTTCCATTCCCCATACAGGCCAGCAAAATGTTGACCTGAAATAAGCAGTCTGCCAGATATTTCTTGAGCAAAGATGGGTTTATTAGGGATCAGCAGAGAATTGCAGTTCGGGTGTGCAACCCTAGCAAGTTACATGGAAGTCCCTGAAGGGCAAGGGAAGAACGCTTTTACAGAAGAGAAAGATGCCAGGAGGGCTACAGCTTTTCACTGACTGAATCCTTGCCAGGAAAGAAGAGGAATCTGCCTTCTTCTTGGACCCTGATATGGTCACAGGGCATGAGAGGACCCTGTTCTAGTCTCCTGAAACAATTTAATTGAGGTTTCTCTTTATCATTATTATTATTATTATTTACAATTGACCTAAAAGTTGACTCTTATGGTGCTAAGGACCTAGGTATGCTTTTTCTTCTAATATCCATTGAATTCACTGCAGCAACTAGTTTTAGGGAAAGTTGTACTACAGCCTGTATTTTGGCAGTATTTCATTGAGTTGCCACAAATGTACTGATTTTTCTGGCTAAAGTGAATAGATTTTCTGAAATCATGTTAATTCCATTAGGATCGAAGTATGCTTAAGCCAAAATACTGTATTGATTGTAGACATGTTCATAACATACCTATCATGAAATTTACCCAAATAATAAAAGAGGATTATAATATACACTTTGATGATTTGAACATGAATATTAGTAACACATTTGGGTACCAAAGTGTTCTGTATTAATTCAAACACTAGAATACCTCTTATTAATACATACAAGACATGATGTTCAGAACTATGAAACAGTCTCTTTTCTTAGCTGCAAACACAGTTATCTTATTCACTTCTGAATCCTCAACATTTAACTCAGTGCCTGGTACTTCATTCTGACAAGTAAGAATGGATTAACTATGTAAATAAGTAAGAGAAGTGAAAATGAAATGATGGGAGAGTTCAGAGCCAGCACTATCCCCTTGTGTGTTCAAGAGTGTTTGTGTAGGCCCACAGAGAATGTTGTCATGCTTAATGTGATGTGCCCAGTTACTAAGTCTAACACTAGTCTAGGTGTAGATGATGAGGTATTTTGTAGCTGTGGTTAACATTTATAATTAGTAGACTTTAAGGAAAGGAGTCGATCCTCAAAAATATAGATGGGCCTTATTTAGAAAGCTGAAAGGTCTGAAGAGTAAAATTGAGGTTTCCATTAAGAAGAAACTCTGCCTCAACATTTTCAAATTTGAGTTTCAAATTCCACAACTGCATAATGGGTTTCCCCAGTGCCCCAGTGGTAAAGAACCCGCCTGCCAATGCAGGAGACAGAGGAGACACAGGTTTGATCCCTGCGTCAGGAAGATCCCCTGGAGAAGGAAATGGCAACCCATTTCAGTATTCTTGCTTGGAGAATTGCATGGACAGAGGAGCCTGGTGGGCTACAATCCATAGGGTTAAAAACAACTGGACATGACTGAGCAACAGTTGGACATTACTAAGCCAGAGCCAGGCATTCTGGAATGTGACATCAAGTGGGCCTTAGGAAATATCACTATGGACAAAGCTAGTGGAAGTGATGGAATTCCAGTTGAACTTGGAAAACTCAGCAGTGGCCACAGGACTGGAAAAGGTCAGTTTTTGTTCCAATCCCAAGGAAAGGCAATGCCAAAGAATGCTCAAACTACCACACAAATTCACTCATCTCACAAGCTAGTAAAGTAATGCTCAAAATTCTCCAAGCGAGGCTTCAGCAATACGTGAACCATGAACTTCCAGATGTTCAAGCTGGTTTTAGAAACGGGAGAGGAACCAGAGATCAAATTGCCAACATCTGCTGGATCATCAAAAAAGCAAGAGAGTTCCAGAAAAACATCTATTTCTGCTTTATTGACTATGCCAAAGCCTTTGACTGTGTGGATCACAACAAACTGTGGAAAATTCTGAAAGAGATGGGAATAACAGACCACCTTACCTGCCTCCTGAGAAATCTGTATACAGGTCAGGAAGTAACAGTTAGAACTGCACATGGAACAACAGACTGGTTCCAAGTCAGGAAAGGAGGACGTCAAGGCTGTATTTTATCACTCTGCTTATTTAACTTATATGCAGAATACATCATGCAAAATGCCGGGCTTGATGAAGCACAAGCTGGAATCAAGTTTGCCAGGAGAAATATCAATAACCTCAGATATGCAGATGACACCACCCTTGTGGCAGAAAGCAAAAAAGAACTAAAGAGCATCTTGATGAAAGTGAAAGAGGAGAGATAAAAAGTTGGCTTAAAACTCAACATTCAAAAGACTGTTCTATACATCTGTGTCTCTTTGGACTCTGTGGGAGAGGGTGAGGGTGGGATGATTTTGGAGAATGGCATTGAAACATGTATACTATCATATAAGAAATGAATCACCAGTCTAGGTTTGATGCAGGATACAGGATGCAATACTGGGATGACCCAGAGGGATGGTATGGGGGAAGGAGGTGGGAGGGGAGTTCAGGATTGGGAACATGTGTACACCCATGGTGGATTCATGTTGATGTATGGCAAAATCAATACAATATTGTTAAGTAAAAAAATAATAATAATAATAATAAAAAGAATTTAAAAATAAAACATTCAGAAAACTAAAATCATGGCATCTGGTCCCATCACTTCATGGCAAACAGATGGGGAAACAATGGAAACAGTGATAGACTTTATCTTTTCGGGCTCCAAAATCACTGCAGATGATGACTGCAGTCATGAAATTAAAAGAAGCCTGCTCCTTGGAAGAAAAGTTATGATCAACCTAGACAGCATATTAAAAAGCAGAGACATTACTTTGCCAACAATTGTCCATCTAGTCAAGGCTACGGTTTTCCCAGGAGTCATGTATGGATGTGAGAGTTGGACTATAAAGAAAGCTGAGTGCCAAAGAACTGATGCTTTTGAACTGTGGTGTTGGAGAAGACTCTTGAGAGTTCCTCTGACAGCAAGGAGATCCAATCAGTTCATCCTAAAAGAAATCAATCCTGAATATTCATTGGAAGGACTGATGTTGAAGCTGATACTCCAATAATTTGGCCACCTGATGTGAAGAACTAACTCACTGGGAAAGACCCTGATGCTGGGAAAGATTGAGGGCAGGAGGATAGGGAACAACAGAGGATGAGATGTTTGGATGGCATCACAGACTCAATGGACATGAATTTGAGTAGGTTCTTGGAGTTGGTGATGGATAGGGAAGCCTGGCGTGCTGCAGTCCATGGGTTTGCAAAGACTTGGACATGACTGAACTGAACTGAACTGAGCAATGAAACAACATTCCCTCTTTAAGACCAAGAAGAAAAGGACAGCTGTGAATGTCTAGAAAGTCTTATCAATAGAGAAGACAAAGACCTAAATCTGCCTAACAACCTTACCCTTTTTCACTGGGCTTTTCCTGAAAATTTCACATAACTGATACCGCAACGTCAACATCTTTGGTCGTTAGCGGGGGGTGAGAGTTAAGGTGATGGCTTGTGCCATTTGTGGGAGTCACCAGTTTTCCTGGGTCTTTCCCATGTGTAAGGAAAGACCTTACATATTTATCTGTCTTATATCACAGAGGGTCTCAGGTAAGAACCTAGAAGGAAAATCATTTGTCACAAATGGCTGAATTTCCTTCTTTTAAAATTAAAGGTGGAATAATATTTCACTGTATCTACCTCTATACGTATGGTATGTCCGTATGTGTATCTCACGTTTTCTTTTTCCATTCATCTGTTGAAAAGGACCTAAGGTTGTCTCCATATTTTGGCTATTGTGAATAATGAACATGGGAATACAGATCTATTCAAGACAGAGATTCTATTTTCTTTGACTATATATCCATAACTGGATTTAAGGGATCAGATAGTAGTTCTATTTTTAATTTTTAAAGGAATCTCCATACTGTTCTCCATAGTGGCTGTACCAACTTACATTCCCACCAATAATGCACAAGGGTTTTGTTTTCTCTATATCCATACCAGCACTTGTTATCTCTTGTCTCTCTCTCTCTCTCTCTCTTTTTGTTTTTTTTTTTTTTTGGCTGTGCTGGGTCTTCATTGCTCTGCATGGGCTTTATCTAGTTGTGGCAAGTAGGGGTTACTCTACAGTTATGGTGTGTGGGCTTCTCATTGTGGTGGCTTCTATTGCAGGGCACGGGCTCTAGGCATATGGGCTTCAGTAGTTTCTGTTCCCAGGGTTTAGAGCCCTGGTTTAGTAGTTGTGGTGCACCGGCTTAGCTGCCCTGTGGCATGTGGCATTTTCCTGCACCAGGGATCGAACCCGTCAGTCAGTTCAGTTCAGTCACTCACTCATGTCAGACTGTTTGTGACCCCATGGGCTGCAGCATGCCAGCCCTCCCAGTCCATCACCAACTCCTGGAATTTACCCAAACTCATGTCCATTGAGTCGGTGATGCCATCCAACCATCTCATCCTCTGTTGTCCCCTTCTCCTCCCACCTTCCATCTTTCCCAACATCAGGGTCTTTTCCAATGAGTCAGTTCTTTACATCAGGTGGCCAAAGTATTGGAGTTTCAGCTTCAACATCAGTCCTTCAAATGAACACTCAGGACTGATCTCCTTTAGAATGGACTGGTTGGATCTCCTTGCAGTCGAAGTGGCAAAACCAATACAATATTGTAAAGTAGAAAAAAAGAGATAATAATAATATAAAAATAAAAACACTAAAAGAAAAAGTCTTCTCCAACACCACAGTTCAAAAGTATCAATTTTTCAGCACTCAGCTTTCTTTATAGTCAAACTCTCACATCCATACATGACTACCGGGAAAACCATAGCCTTGACTAGATGGACCTTTGTTGGCAAAGTAATGTCTCTGTTTTTTAATAGACTGTCTAGATTTGTCATAACTTTTTTTCCAAGGAGTAAGTGTCAGCACTTCAGATCAGGTGGCAAAAGTATTGAAGTTTGATCGAACCCATAGTTCCCTGCATTTGCAGGTGGATTCTTAACCAGGGAAGTCCTCTTGTTGTTTTAATGATGGACATCATGAGGTGAATCCTCACTGGGGTTCTGATTTGCAGACAGTATTTACTTTAAAAAATAAAATTTAGCAAGTATCTGGCATATGCAGACATTCAATACATGGTAGCTACACTATGAAAATAATAATTTACTTTCATAGCTTAAGATTATCACTTGATGATAAAATAAAAACTGTATGTGCTCCATTCTAAAAACACAATTACAAAGAGACTCAGAAGCCATGCATTAGCCCAGTTATTCTCAGTTCTTGACGCCCATCAGAGCCATCCAGGTGGAGTATAAAAACTGTGTGGTCCCAGGTGCCCTGGATCCTCTTGTTTCCCCCTACCCCAACACATTCTGGCACCAATTGATCCTAGGGCAGCCACGGTTCTGATGTCCTCATCTGCTGCAGCCTCTCTTTTCAGGTCTAGGAATTGAATCTATAAAGGGCTCTCGTCCCTTTGGAACTTTAGAGCATCTTTTGACTCATTTCTTTGAAAGAGCGACAGATTCTTCCCTCCAGGGTTTCAGTTCAGTTCAGTTCAGTCGCTCAGTCGTGTCTGACTCTTTGTGACCCCATGAACCGCAGCATGCCAGGCCTCCCTGTCCATCACCAACTCCCGGAGTCTACCCAAACCCATGTCCATCGAGTCGATGATGATATCCAACCATCTCATCCTCTGTCATCCCTTTCTCCTGCCCTCAATCTTTCCCAGCTTTTCAAATGAGGGTCTTTTCAAAGGAGTCAGCTCTTTGCATCAGGTGGCCAAAGAATTTCAGTTTCAGCTTCAACATCAGGTCTTCCAATGAACACCCAGGACTGATCTCCTTTAGGATGGACTGGTTGGATCTCTTTGCAGGCCAAGGGACTCTCAAGAGTTTTCTCCAACACCACAGTTCAAAAGCATCAATTCTTTGGCACTCAGATTTCTTTATAGTCCAACTTTCTCATCCATACATGACCACTGGAAAAACCATAGCCTTAACTAGATGGACCTTTGTTGGCCAAGTAATGTCTCTGCTTTTTAATATGGGTTTCTCCAATCAGTAGACCAGTTCAAGCCTCAAGAGGTTCTAAAAGTAAGCAGCACTTTTTAAACTGTCAACGGATTGTAGAGTCCCTTTATCTCACTGCTTTAGTACTGCTGGGCTGTCAGAAAAGCTGAGTGGCAGCACACCCTTTGCTCTCACCAGGGCTCCACTGGAGGCCTCAACTGCTTCCTGTTTGCAGCGGCCACGGGAAGTGGAGGGGCAGGCAACAGTCGACTGAGAGCAGAGACATGACACTGTCAACAGGAGGGGCTCCTGCAGGATGACGAGTCTGTAATATTAGTGTCATTGGCACTGGCCAACAGTACTTGGCTGCCTGGCCTGCACTGCTGTGTCCCATCCCCATGAGTGGGGACACAAGCCAGCAGAGCGACATGCCTTTTGCATAGCCCCAGGGCCTGAAAAGACACACTCGAGTTTGAAAATGCTGGTTTATTGATCTGAAACAGGAGCATTGGAAGGATTGTGAGAACTAAATCATTGTATTTCACCTCTATAATCCAGCCGTACCAGTGTCTGTGCTATTTATCTACACACTGTCCATCCATGTGTACTCAGTGTGTACACAGTACAGACTGTACACTCATAACCACTGCACAGGCAATTTTGGCTTTGGCTTTCCTTTCCTTACAAGTGTCTTTTAAGTCAGAGGTTGGCAAAATCTTCCAGTAAAGGTCTAGATGGTAAACATTTTAGGTTTTGTGAGCACAGTTTCTCATAGCTATTCACCTCTGCCATGGAAGCACGAAAGCAGCCAAAGAAGATACAAAAAGGAATGGCACTGCTTCCTCCCAATAAACATATATTTACAAAAATAGGTAATGGGATGGATCTGGTCCCACTTGACTATAGTCTGCTGACTCTGGTAGTAAAATTGGCTCCATATTTATCACTTTAAATAGTCAGATAATCTTTTTTCTAGTGGAGGCACAAATTTATTTGGTGACCATTTGGGCTTTTTTTTTTTTTTTTCTAGGAAGGTACCAGAATATAACCAACCATAAAATTCAAAAGCCACTGCTAAAGATAGTGAAATGGAAAAGTTATATTTTATTATTATTTTACTCAACGGATGGAAATGAAGCAGCACTTAAATGAGAAAGGAGGTCAACTCGATGTGGGAATAATATTCCAAGTGAGTCACTCAATAGTATAACATCTAGCCTGTCCATCTGCCAGTCTTCATGGATGCTGCCTCTACACTGGCCCCTCCACACCTCAAGTTACACCGTGCAAAAAATTAGTCACACATACCTCGTATGTGTCATCTAAGTGCATGAACAGTAGATAATACTACTGTGGCATGAGGCCAACTCAGAGGATTGAGAAAGGAGCTGAAATGTCCCAGGGCAGAAGGTAATCATTAATCTGACCAAGAAGATTATGGCAAGAAGCATTCCCTTAGGGCAATTTCAACACTGTGAGGCAAGGAGATCTGGCAACAGAGCAGTTCAATAAAAAGTAAGCTAGGAAAAAAAAAAAAGTAAGCTAGGTTTTCTGGGAGATGCATGGAGCACAATTTTCTTAAAAAAATAAAGCAAAAATCAACTACAGGTACACACCCTCTCAGAGAGCCCCTATCTAGATGCAGGGAGTGGACATGAAGGTCAGGGCTGTGGCTGGAATTCACAGATAGGTCTCTTGCCTGTGGGTATGTTTCTAAGTGTGTATGGAGGGTGTGAGTCAGGACCAAGTGACCAAAATATTCTTCAGAAACACTGCCTAGGTTTAAATTCCCAGGTCTAACACCTACAGATTGCATAACCTTGAGCAAGTCACACAAAACCTCTCTGTGCCTAAGCTTTTTCATCTGTAAAATGGAGAATAAAAGTATTTATCACACAGATCTTTAGTGAGGATCAAGTTAGGATATATAACATATATACAAATTGTGTGCATATATATGAGTATTCACATGGATGTGACAGTTGAACCATAAAGGAGGCTGAGCACTGAAGAATTGATGCTTTCAAATTGTGATGTTGGAGAAGACTCTTGAGAGTCCCTTGGACAGCAAGGAGATCCAATCAGTCCATCCTAAAGGAAATCAACCATGAATATTCACTGGAAGGACTGATGGTGAAGCCGAAGCTCCAATACTTTGGCCATGTGATATGAAGAGCCAACTTGTTGGAAAAGACCCTGATGCTGGGAAAGATTGAGGGCAAGAAGAGAAGGGGGCGAAAGAGGATAAGATGTTTGGAAGTCATCACAGACTCGGTGGACATGAGTTTGAGCAAACTCTGAGAGAGAGTGAAGGACAGGAAAGCCTGGTGTGCTGCAGTCCATGGGGTCACAAAGAATGGAGCACGAGTTAGCGACTGAACAAGAGCAATAAGAACATATATATGTATATGTGCACATGTGCGTGTGTGTGTGTGTGTGTGTGTGTGTGTGTGTAGTGCATGACACACAGGGCTTTATAAGCATTGTCAGGAAAAAAAATTGTCTGGGGTGTCTGGGGACTTCCCTGGTGGTCCAGTGACTAAGACTCTCCACTCCCAATGCAGAGGCCCAGGTTCAAACTCTAGTCAGGGAACTAGATCCCACATGCTGCAACTATTAATAATTCTTTGCACGCTGAAACTAAAGATCCTGCAATCCACAACTAAGACCCAGTACAGCAAAATGAATTTATTAAAAAAAAAAAAAAACCACACACACACAAAAACTGGCTGTTATGTATGACTTCCTCAGTATCTGCGCAGACAGATGAAGACAGAACCTGTGCACAGAGCTCAGCTACATCCAGGGTTCGTATTTCTACCAAACCCACCCCACTGCCTCCCAGCTGTCTGACCATGGTTTATATGGTAAATGCCTATAAATAACCTGCTTTGTTCATGTGTTACTTTAGGATGTCTTATTTCATGGTCTGTTCCCTCTTCTCAAAGGGACTCTACTCTTCGGAAGGCCTCCTTGGGGGCCTTCTGATGGAATTTGCTCTCAACTCAAAGGAAGTGACAAGGGTGTAATACTCTTCATTAACTAGGAACTCCATGAACAGAATGTTTATAATGCAAAACCAACCATGATATTGACACAGTTGTCCTCCTCTGGCTTTCCTGAAGCCAATGTTAAGGTAACTTTCTGTCTGAGAAGTTGGTCCATGAAGACAAGACATAGCAGGGAGGTCAGTGTGTATCACTAAGTTGCTTTAGTCATGTCCAGCTCTATGTAACCCTATGGAGTATAGCCCACCAGGCTCCTCTGTCCATGGGAATTCCCAGGAAAGAATACTGGAGTGGGTTGCCATGACCTCCTCCAGGGGATCCTCCTGATCCAGGGATTGAACCTGCATTTCTTATATCTTCTGCATTGGCAGGTGGGTTCTTTACCACTAGCACTACCTGGGAAGCCCAGCAGAGAGGTCAGGAAGTCCCACAACACAAACAAGCCACTGCGAGTCACAAGACAACACTCCACATCAAGGCAATCCTGTGTAATTCTGTAGTGTTGACGTGAATGCTGAAAACAACAATTCTCCTTTAGGTCTCTACCTTAAGAATGACAGTTAAATTATGGTAACATAACTGTGATATGTAAAGAAATAGTTATTTTCTATAACTCACAAATACAATAGGATTCATTGCAACCATATTTTCTCAAATTGTATTGAGTTCATATGAGGAAGAAGCAGGTCTCTTCCTCCTTAAATCAACAGAAGTTTTGACATTTGTAGCTGAGAAGTCAATGCATGAACCATCACTGGCAACAAAGAACATTCTGGCCCTTGTTAAGCAACATACAATGAGAAAACTTAAAATCTCAAGTGGAAACATGGACGTGAGAGGACTGTAGTTTTTCTGTACTGAGAGACACAGACACCAGTGGTTTATGAAGCCCTTTTGAAGAAATACAGAGAAATGTGACTAAAAGTAGCAAGCTTTATTGTAGCAAATAGATGAGCAGGGCACTCTTCATACAAGTTTACAGCCACAATATCTGCTCACAAGTGGTCACTGGTACTAAACTGCTGAGACTGTGGAATAGTAATACGACTTCTTATTACCAAAGTCAAGTGTTCAAATATTTCATAAGTGCTAATTCCCCAAATACATGGCCAGACATAAACTTCAGGTAAATATGTGATGAAGTTCATAACCTGTAAGACGTACAAGCATTAATATTTAAACGTTGAGCAAACTTACAAATATTTATCATTAACTAAGTTCTGAATCTGTCTTTATCACCCATACATGAAACATTGAAACTATATTAAAGACTGGAGAATAGGAACGTTTCTCTGAAGAATGACAGCTGGCCCATTCTCCGGATACTAACCTGAGGCTCCGCTGCACTATGAGAGCCCCTGGGTCCGGATCCCACTTCAGAGTGAAGCCTGATGACACTCACACTTAACTCTGACGGTACTCAAGGCAGCTTAACACTTCCTGGCACTTTTCAAGAACCTTCTTTTTATCTTCCTGATTGACACGTAATCTCCAAGGAGGACTTTCACTGAAGGTGCAGATTTCTGAAGGGCTTCTGGCTGCTACTCAGTCTCTACTGACCTCACCTTCTCCTCCACCTTTTCTCACCTCTTTTACGATCTGGTCAGTCTCACCTTTACCGAGCCAGCCTTCATCATCAGTACCCTGGATTTTGTTCTTCCTGCCAGCATTTGTGTCTGTGGCAGGTACACTGAGAATGGTACTGGTGACCTTCTCAAAGGTCACCTGGAGGTCAGGAACATCACAGTAAGCTAGAGGATCCCACAAAGTTTGCCAAGCAGCTGCTTTTCCTTAAAGCCCTTTCTCCCTCATACACTTTTATTTATTTATTTAGCTAAAACAGTGGTCCAGTTGTTGAAGTCAGCCGGGGGAACATCTGAGTTTGCTTTGGAGAAACTGCAGTGTTTCTCTTGATACAGGATGTCACATCATTCCTGCTGTTTCAATGCCTGGAGGGAAAGGGGTAACAGCACTGAACTGCTCTGTGCATTTTATAATTTGTTGCCCGTGAGAAGCACCTTCTGTGCTTCTGCACCACATGCTGTGAGGACTCATCAGCCTGGGTGGTCGTGTTGAGCTCCTCTCCATTCAACAAATCTTTGAGCAATTTCAGAATACAGTTTGGGATACAAGTGGAACCACCCAATGGCACAATTCCATTGATCCAACTCTTGGCAAATTGGGCATCCTTCAGAGATTTCTGTATGTGCTCCAATGTCCCACGGAAAAGATAAGCATTGAGCTGCTCAAAGTGAGCTCAGGAATTGGAAGGGCAGAAATCCACACCCTTAGAGAATGAATCAGTTTCAATCCCAGGATGAGCAAAGAAGTTTCAGTTACATTTTGCCTTCTAACAGGCAGCCTTGGGGTAGCACACTGCCTGCTTGTTGGGGACTAGATCCTCCTGTGTTTGCATTTGAACTCCTCAATCAGCTGACTCATCATGAAGTTATCAAAATTCTCAAAAGCCAGCTTGGTGTTACTAGCTGTGGATCTTCCTTCAAAGATGCCTGGATCTTCCTAAACATCCTAGATGTTTAGGATAGACACATTAAAGCTGCCACTATCTAAGTCAAAGACCAGTTCATTATTCTTTTTTTCTGTGACAACCTAGAGGGATGGAGTGGGGAGGGAGGCAGGAGGGAAGGGACACATGTATACCCATGGCCAATTCATGTTGATGCATGGCAAAATCGATCACAATATTGTAAAGTAATTATCATCCAATTCTTTTAAAAAATTAATTAAAAAGAAAGGGTAAAAATCTTTCTGTGTTTGGAGTTTTTTTTTTTTTTTTTTCCCCAATCCAGGCAATGGAATATGCCTGCTGCCATAAGCTCATTAATGATTCTCAGAATATTAAGATCACTGGTGATCCAAGCATCTTTGGTGGCCTGACACTATGAATCGTTTAAGTAGGTTGGAACAGTAATTACTGCTAAAGTAATTTCAACCTTTTCCCCCCTAAACAGGTTCCAACAAACTTTTTCATCTTGCTTTGAACCATGGAAGTGATCTCCTCTTGGCGGGGCAGGGGGGATATTATTTCCCTTATATTCTACGATTACTCTAGACGTTCCCTTTTCACAAATCATTTGGAAATGCCAGTGCTTCCTTCTGACTGAAATGTGGCATCATCAAACTTGCAACCAATCAGTCTTTTGGTATCAAAGATGGTACCATTGAGGTTCATTACCTCTTGGTTCTTAGCAACCTCACTGATGAGGTGTTCATTTTGTAAAAGCTACATGACTTGACTGATACAATTGCCTTTCTGATTGGCAATAATCTCTACTTTTCCACTCTGGAAGAATCAGTTCAGTGCAGTTCAGTTGCTCAGTTGTGTCCGACTCTTTGTGCCCCATGAACTGCAGCACGCCAGACCTCCCTGTCCATCACGAACTCCCGGAGTCCACCCAAACCCATGTCTATCGAGTCGATGATGCCATCCAACCATCTCATCCTCTGTCATCCTGTTCTCCTCCTGCCTTCAATCTTTCCCAGCATCAGGGTCTTTTCCAATGAGTCAGCTCTTCACATCAGGTGGCCAAAGTATTGCAGTTTCAGCTTCAATATCAGGCCTTCCAATGAATAGCCAGGACTGATCTCCTTTAGGATAGACTGGTTGGATCTCCTTGCAATCCAAGGGACTCTCAAGAGTCTTCTCCAACACCACAGTTCAAAAGCACCAATTCTTTTGGGCTCAGCTTTCTTTATAGTCCAAGTCTCACATCCATACATGACCACTGGAAAAACCATAGCCCTGACTAGATGGACTTTTCTTGGCAAAGTAATATCTCTGCTTTTGAATATGCTGTCTAGGTTGGTCTTAACTTTCCTTCCAAGGAGCCTTTAATTTCATGGCTGTAGTCACCATCTGCAGTGATTTTGGAGCCCAGAAAAATAAAGTCAGCCACTGTTTCCACTGTTTCCCCATCTATCTGCCATGAAGTGGAAGAATCCTACTCGCTAATAAGTGGTACCCAGTTCAATACAAAAGGCAGACATATTGAGTAAAGAAAGATAGGGAGAAAATGGGGCTGAAATAGTTTTAAAGAAATCAGTGTTGCAAACAGCCTCTTGTAGTGAACCTCTAGAGGAGACCTATATCCTCTTGTTTCTCTATCACCTCCATTCCACTGTATTTCAGTCCTTATGTTGGTCAAATGAAAATATAAATGCACTCAGTTTTGTAATTCATTCAGATGGTAATGTGTTCTGCTTGTCTTCTGTTGTCTGCAGACCTCCCCTGCGTTTGTCAATAGATTTCTGGTTACAAGGTGACCACCAGTATTCTGAAAATGATATCAAACCATCATGGCAACAAACAAGGTTTCCAATGCCCCTGGAGTCATTGTGGAGTCTCTCCTGCCCACATCCACTTTGTTCCTAGGTGCAACCAATTTTTCCTCTTTGTGTATGTCCCATCCTACTGCCACCACTCTAGCTCAAAATTTTATTACTTCACGTTCAGATTACCACAGTAGCATTGCCAATAGTGTTTCTCCTTTCTCTGATTTCATGACTTAGTCATCACCATCATTCATTTATCCATCCCTCCATCCATCTATTCATACATACATTCAATAAACACCAATGCTATAACTGCCATTTGCTAAACACTGTGCTAGATACTGAAAGCAAGTGAAGTTAAAGTGTTACTTGCTCAGTTGTGTCCAGCTCTTTGTGAATCCATGGCCTGTAGCCCACCAGGCTCCTCTGTCCATGGGATTTTCCAGGCAAGAATACTGGAGTGGGTCAGGAAGATCCCCTTCAGGGGAATCAAGCCTGGGTCGCTCACGTTGCAGGCAGATTCTTTACTGTCTGAGCAACATTAAATACACCTGCTATCCTCTAGGGACACCATCATGCTCATCTTTTAAAATCATGCCTCTAGGAATTCTGTAGTTGTCCAGTGGTTAGGACACAGCACTGTCACTGCCAGGGCACTATGTCTGATCCCTGGTTGGGGAACTAAAGATGCTGCAAGTCATGCTGAGTGGCCAATAATTAACTAAATAAAATAATGCCTTTAATCATAGTAATCCTTGCTTAGAAACTTGTTCTCCATCAGCTAGCAAATAAACTAAAACAGATCCAATTAACCTTTCCATCCAGTATGGCTTATGGAATCACACAGACACAGATTCAATTCCTAACTGACATTGTAACTTTGTTAGTTTATTAGTTATTAGGCATATTTTTTTAACCTTCCTGTTCCTCAGTTTTCTTACCTTTACTGGCAGTGCCAAACATAGATTGATAAAGAATCAGAATATGATGGATTCTAGATATAATCAAATAAAGGTCCCTAATTAGGCAGTTGGGGAAACTGAGTTGCAAGTTGGAAACTGAGAAGTCCTTGGTGCACAGGGACTTGGTGGCAGAGTCCCCATCAAAACACTAAATTAAAGGAGCCAGGAAATACCGAGGGCAGGAAGGCAGGGGCCATTCCCAACCAGATTATTTTTGCTTGATGGTCCAGATTGCAGATATGTAGCAATGCTTTCAGTTTTCAGGGAAGGACTATTTTTTCCCCCTTCCAAAGGCCATGTAGTTGTTGATAAATCTGAAAAAATGGCAAGCACAGCAAATACTTAATTGTAGGACATTAGGGTAAGTTACAGAGCATCTTCAGTGAGCGCAAGATGGATCTGGATACTGTATCCAGAAGGGAAGGAGTCATGGAACAAGGGAAGGAATCATGGAACTAGAGAAGGTTAATGTTGGGCTGGTCTTCAAAAACGACTGGCTCTAAGCCAGGTGGATGATAGGTAAGAAAATAAAGACCCAGAGAGGTCAGGGGATGGGCCTAGATTGCAGAGATACTTAGAGATAGAACTGGGATATCTGACTTTTTAAAATCTCACAATGGTTTTATTTGACTACAGGGCTGCTGAGACAGAAATATTTGTGTCTTTCAGCATTTGTTGACTATCTCAAATGTGCAGATCACTGATAAGCTGATAAGGAAAGTTGTTAAGTTATACTGGGGCTGAAGGGAGGTAGAGAGTAGAGGGAAAGAGAGCTGTCTGCCTGTGGGGCCCATCTATCTGCACAGGCAGAACCTGTGAATGTGTGCACTCACAGCCAGCCGAGGCAGGGTGACTCCAAAGGAGGTTATTACAGTGTCATTTAAAATTAAAATTTAATAAGTTATATTCAACACGAACGAGTTGAAAACATTCATAAATTTAATGAATCGTCTAATTAAATACTGTATACAGAGCAGTATGGAGCAGACTTGAAAGAAAACCTTAAGAGTTATTTGTATCCTTAAGTGCAATTAGCAAGTACTGTTTTAAAAAAACAAAACCTTCTTGAATTTAATAAAGCTTCTTTTTTCTAAAGCAGAAAATATTGATTTCATAAACCATCTTTGTCTTCAGGAATCACGTTTAGTTTTTGCTTTCAGTGCTAAGTAGTCAGATGAACTACAGTTGATACCAGCCACCCTATTGTCAGTCTAGACTCCACCAAGCCCAATTTCCTGCAGAATGATTACATGGCTTTGTTGTCAAGTATCAATATTGCATTGGGTTACAGTCCCACCACTTCATGGCAAATAGATGGGATTTCATTTTCTTGGGCTCCAAAATCACTGCAGACAGTGACTGCAGCCATGAAATTAAAAGACACTTGCTCCTTGGAAGGAAAGCTATGACAAACCTAAACAGCATATTAAAAAGCAGAGACATTACTTTGCCAACAAAGGTCCGTATAGTCAAAGCTATGGTTTTTCCAGTAGTCATGTATGGATGTGAGAGTTGGACCATAAAGAGGGCTGAACACAGAAGAACTGATGCTTTTGAACTGTGGTGCAGAAGACTCTTGGGAATCCCTTGAGATCAAAACAGTCAGTCCTAAGGGAAATCAATGCTAAATATTCACTGGAAGAAGTGATGCTGAAGCTGAAGCTCCAATACTTTGGCTACCTGATGCGAAGAGTCAACTCACTGGAAAAGTCCTTGATGCTGGGAAAGACTGAGGGCAGGAGAAGAAAGGGGACGATAGAGGATGGAATAGTTGGATGGCATCACCAACTCAATGGTCATGAGTTTGAGCAAACTCTGGGAGATAGTGAAAGACAGGGAACCCTAGCATTCTGCAGTCCATAGGGTCACAAAGAATTGGACAGGACTGAGCAACTGAACAACAGCAACAATGATGCCCAAACAATCCCATGTTAAGAAGCTCTTCCACCGGGCCGAGGAAGGGGGTAGAAGGTGGGGGGCGGGGAACTATATTTCTTAATCAGGACATGACACCTAGTTTCATTTATTTTCTTTCAGTATCTATTTGTTATCCCATATTGTGTGGTAAAGGTACCCTTTAGTCTCTGCACAGCTGTTAGTGAAGTATCTTGTAAGTTAACATGTCAGCTACCACTTGGCCCAATATTCAACATAAAGGAAGCTCAACCTGACAAGTAATTTGCTTGATAAGTTTGGAAATCCCTAAGCAGCCTGGTTTGGAAATACTGCTCAGCAGCCCTCTTCCTAGACAGTTTTCTGTCAGTACTTCCTTTGGAACTTGCATGATCCCTACAGAATTAAACACCACCTTCCCAAACAGCAAGCTAAGTGTAGAACAGGTCATCTCCTTCATAGCCCCAACTGCCTAGGAGAGTTAATTTAGTTCAAGAGAAAAATTTTCCAATCTCCAAAAGGCAGCAATGATGAGGAAAAGCCTAAAACTGTAAAGAATGTTTTGTTTCTTCAGCTGGCCGATATACACACTGGTAATCACTGTATTATTCTTTTCACTGGCTGGGTATTTCTTACCTAACAGATCCTTCTCTTTGAGGTTTATGGATATAACCAGCTCTCTGAAAAATCATAATTACTATAAGTATTGCATTTGGTGATGTAAGAAACCCAGACCACAAAAAGAGATTATTTGTACTCCTTCATCTAGGACCTGCTATTACTCCCCACACTGAAAAGAGTGAATTCTCTCGTGAGATCCATGCGATTTTGCTAATAAATAAGGTTGGATCACCCTTCTCCCTGTGCTAGTCTGGGGCTACAACCCTATACCATTCATTTGCTAACATTACTCAGTATATACCAGCTGGTCATGGGTAAACTTTGCTTTTCTTCCAATTCAACTATTCCTCAGTCCTTTATGCAATCCCCCAGCAGCTGTGTTATCCCTACTATAAAAATGATGATTTAGCCTTAGAGGAAAAAAATCAAGTTAAAGATAATAAATTGCTTTGGAAGATGAGAATAATGGCCTGAAATATATTATAGAAACTTACTGCACCCATTCTGAGTCTGAGGAAGAAAATCAGTCGATTTTGCTTTCCCCTTTCCAGAGCAAAATGTGGCTCTGGAAAAGCTAAGGAATGAAAGCTAAGGGAGATAATTCATCCAGCTCCATCTAATGAGAAATAGAAAAGGAATGAGAGGAGATAATCTGATTTATGGGAACTGTCAATAAAGAATGTCAAGAGGTTCCAAGAAATCTGCAGGTGCTGCTCTTAAGTCAAATATATGTCAACTTTTTATATCGATAAAAAGGTCATGAATTAAAATGTATTATGCATATAGATTGTGCATTTGATTACAACCGCAAAGCAGAATAATACCCCATTGCATCACATTAATGACTATTCAGAACTGAGAATTCTGAAGCATTATTCTCTACCAGATGTACACGGGTTAGGATATGGGAATGTCTAAGCGATTATCTTGTACTAAACAACCTCACACATGCATACCTATCTGACTTACAGAGACTGTGTAGGTTCCAAGGACTAAGGCCCAAGTGTCAAGCAATAAAACTAAATGTGAGAAAACATTTTGATGCACTCTGTACATGTAAACTGCTATGGAAATGCAATGCATTATTATAGATCTTAATTATAATTTCAGAAACATCAAGCACACATTCATATACATATATGTATTCAGTCCAGTTCAGTTCAGTTCAGTCACTCAGTCGTGTCTGACTCTTTGCAACCCCATGAACTGCAGCATGCCAGGCTTCCCTGTCCATCACCAACTCCTGGAGTCCACCCAAACCCATGTCCATCTAGTTGGCGATGCCATCCAACCATCTCATCCTCTGCTGTCCCCTTCTGCCCTCAATCTTTCCCAGCATAAGGGTCTTTTCCAATGAGTCATCTCTTCTCATCAGGTGGCCAAAGTACCGGAGTTTCAGCTTCAACATCAGTCCCTCCAATGAACACCTAGGACTGATCTCCTTTAGGGTGGACTGGTTGGATCTCCTTGCAGTCCAGGGGACCCTCAGGAATCTTCTTCAATACCACAGTTCAAAAGCATCAATTCTTTGGTGCTCAGCCTTCTTTATAGTCCAACTCTCACTTCCCTACATGACCACTGGAAAACCATAGCCCTGACTAGACGAACCTTTGTTGGCAAAGTAATGTCTCTGCTTTTTAATATAATATCTAGGTTGGTCATAACTTTCCTTCCAAGGAGTAAGCATCTTTTAATTTCATGGCTGCAATCATCATCTGCAGTGATTTTGGAGCCCAGAAAAATAAAGTCAGCCACTCTGTCCCCTGTTTCCCCATCTATTTGCCATGAAGTGATGGGACTGGATGCCATGATCTTAGTTTTCTGAATGTTGAGCTTTAAGCCAACTTTTTCACTCTCCTCTTTCACTTTAATCAAGAGGTATACATGGACATAGATAGATAGATAGATAGATAGATAGATAGATAGATAGATCAACACACATATGTGTGAGACTAGTCTTAGATACAAACTAAACTGTTAATATATAAGAGTACTCATTAAAAAAAAAGAGTACTCATTTAAAAATTATACTAAAAATGCAGTACAGCCTGTAAGGGCAGAGAAGATGTGGGATTGGGAATGGCACATGAAAGGCTGTAACTGTATAGTAACATTTTATTTCTTCAGCTGGGTGATATGTGCACAGGTCGTCACCATATTACTCCTTTCCCTTAAGTCTGGCATTCTAAAGTAATAGATAATGTTACTTTAAAGATAAAAAGTGCTCTATTCTAAACATGTATGTGTATTTGAAAGAGAAAAAATTAAAAGGAACATATCTATAACTGCTGTTCAGCAACAGAAGAGAATACAAGCACACACATTCACACAAGCACACATATGTTCATGCTTGCACATGCACACCCACACCCACCCACACACAGCCATATCCCAGCACATGGTGTGATCAGAACAACTGAAATTCTGTTTCTGGCTCCACCAAATCTGAGAGGTATGACCTAATGGAAGTTACTGAACTTCGCTGAGGTCCAGCTGATCTGCCTGAAGAAGGGATTTTTAATCCATGCTGCTGCTGCTAAGTTGCTTCAGTCGTGTCCAACTCTGTGCGACCCAATAAAGGGCAGCCCACCAGGCTCCCCCGTCCCTGGGATTCTCCAGGCAAGAACAATGGAGTGGGTTGCCATTTCCTTCTCCAAGGCAGGAAAGTGAAAAGTGAAAGTAAAGTCACTCAGTCGTGTCCGACCCTCAGCGACCTCATGGACTGCAGCCTTCCAGGCTCCTCCCTCCATGGGATTTTCTAGATAATTAAAATTATTGACATCACACAGACAAGAGCACTCCATCAAGTGAAACAGCATTATATTAGAGGGAGGCGTTCAGACTGAGTCGTGAGGGCAGTGAGTGCTAAAGGAGGGGTGGAGACCCTTTGTGTGCATACAGTCTCTGCCCAGAACACTAGTCTGGAGCCCAAAATCAAAGGAGAAGCTGCCTGATGTACACACAAAGGGGAGGAAACAGGTCATATTTGACGTGGTCTTATCTCGTTCTTTCCGAGGATGTGATTGGGCAAGTGGGTGTATCACGTGTAACTCCCACCTGAGGATGGGGGTAAGGGCACTATCCCCCGAAATCACTGTCCAGGTCAGGCTGGGGCGGGGGGTAAGGAGTCCCTCCAGAGACCACGCATTTTATCGGACTTCATCATATTCTGAAGAGATAGTTCAAATACGTATTTATAATCTTTACAGTCTACAAACACACACTGCACATTGCACATCGTAGAGATGCAAAGACAAGTTCAGGAAAAATTGAGTATCATGTCAAGGTGAGAAACATCTATGTCCAGAGGGTCTGGTTTCATTGCTCTGGGGTGGGATGGAAGACTCTGCTTCTTGTGCCTAGATGGCTGCCATACTGCTATGCCCCACAGTTTATCCCCTCACCCCCTTCAGATCTCACAACAAAGAATAAGCTGGAACAAGGTGTCTATAGTGCTAAATTTGAGAAAGCCTGCTCTAGAGAGGACTAGGCCAGACTAAACTCTGATTCCATATATTTCTAACAATCTCTGGCAGAAAACCGACTTATTGGAAGAGACCCTGATGGCTGGGAAATATTGAGAGCAGGAGGAGAAAGGAGGCAACAGAGGATGAGATGGTTAGGTAGCATCACCAACTCAATGGACATGAGTTTGAACAAATTCCAGGAAATAGAGAAGGACAGGGAAGCCTGGCATGCTCCAGTCCATGGGGTCACAGAGTCAGGACACAAATTGGAGACTGAACAACAACAACCACCAGCAGAGAAAAAAAAAAAAAAAACAATTTTCTTTCTTTCTTGATGAACTCATTGACAAGAGCAAAGAGGCAAAGAAGTTTTAGTATACATATTATACAACATTCAAATCAAAAATAAGGTCCTCAGTTTCAAAACTGAAGTCACAAATCTCAGTTATGCTTCCCAATATTCAGACATTTAAAATATTTCTACTGGATTTTAATGAACACTGGAGAACGCTCATACTGGAAAGATTCGGAGGAACTATAACAAAATGCTAACCAGGGTTAATTCTGAATTATAATACTATATATTATAGGAAAGAAAAACTAATTTTCCCTCTACCCTTCTAGGTTCTTAATGAAGATTCCCCCCTGTACTAAAAGATTAACAGGAAAAAAAAAAACCAAACAAACAAAAACAGAAGCTTATTACCACATGTCTCTCCTTACTCAAGGGAGAGGAAAACTGAGTGGCTACTGAAGTGGCCCAAGTCACTCCCTTAAATATCATCTCCAGCTAAAGACAAATGAAGAAGTTGGGGAGGGGGGAGAGTCAGTTATGAGAGGCTATCAGGCAAAGCACAATAAACAAGGGTAAAGTTGTTATACAGATTTAGGTCACTTGCCGTCTCTACTGGTAATAAGCATTTCTAGACATTTACAGTCATCCTTCTCTTCCTGGTACAGAGAGGGAGACACCCTTACAAATGGAGATTTCCCTTATAAATGTGAATGAGTGAGTGAAAGTCGCTCATTCGTGTCTGACTCTTTGCAACCCCATGGACTATACAGTCCATGGAATTCTACAGGCCAGAATACTCGAGTGGGTATCCTTTCCCTTCCCCAGGGGATCTTCTGACTCAGGGATCAAACCCAGGTCTCCTGCATTGCAAGCAGATTTTTTAACAGCTGAGCTGCAAGGGAAGCCCTTTATAAATGTACATGTATCTTACAAAAGGGTCACTCTCACTCAGTTTTCAAAGTTTTTCTTATATATGCTGTTTCTTAAAAAATAATATGCTCAAAATAATCCTTATTCCAAAAAGGCATTTTTCTTTTTTTTTTTTTTTTGAGTGAGGGTGACATTCTGCCCCCCTTCAATGTGATTTTTTTTAAATTTTGTTTGCCCTGTCTTCCTGTTTTCCAAATTTTCTACCATGAAAATATGTAACTATTAAGATGATCAAAATTAAGTATCATTTAAAATACCAATAAAAATGCTACCAATGGCAAAGCCTTTAAAATCAGAAATCACATATCAGTAGTATGAAAATATGTTACATAAAACTTACAAAATAAGAAACACTTTTGATATGCAAACACTGGCTCTTGTCCTGAACCAGCCAGTGTTTGTGTTTTTAACTTAAAAAGGAGCCTAAAAAAATATTAACTACAAAGTTAATTTGAAAAACTTGAAAAACTGAAAAAAAATTAACCTGTTGACATCAGATTTCCAAGGTAAGTAAAACTTGCAAGCAGTATTAGAAACAGCATCTTAAAATCTATCTTCTTAAAAAAAATAAGCACTGACTTTTGATATATCAACTTCTGCTTTTATACTGAACCAATCAGTGTTGCCAAAATCCTAGTCAAATGAAGAACTGCTGAAATAGACCAGTATGGATTTTGTAGGTTGTGATACATTTAAAAATTGTTAAAACTCTGGAAGCTGGCAGAAATTTGGGCATGTTAATAACTGCATAGTTTTTCAAGGACAGCCCAATTTGCAATTTCATGACCAAGTATTCTCACAACTAGACCAGCTAACTCACTAAAGAAACACATTAGGGAATTCTCTAATTAGAGATCAGGAACAAACTCTAAGTCAACAAGCAAATGTCTTCTTCCAAAGGCATTACAAAAGAGTGTTCTCTATTACCTATATTCTCACTCATGCTCTTGATGTTGATACCTTTAAGAATCTCCGAAAGATCTCAACATTTATGAGAAAGCTAAGGTTTTCAGGATAATAAGAAATTCTCATCATTTCATATAAAATAAATGTCAAGTTGGATAAGGACTCATCTTGTTGGTTTACACCATTTATTTTAATCAATTTAATATCACCTCCAGCAGTACTGCACAGCACTGAATCCACACACAAAAAAAGGTAACTGGAATTCCTCTGCTCCTTGAATTAGTAAGCAAGTTACAGTGCATATCAATCACGCATAATGAGTCTGAAGTGTGGCTTGATTATATTTCATTTGCATAAGAATTTTCTGTAATTTTTTTTAAACTGATCAGTTTTAATTCAAAACAGATTTAAATGCCACACAACTGCTGCTCTCCTCCTGAAATGTGAAGTAATCTTTTTACATAATACAAAAATGCTAATCAAAATTTTTAACGCAGATCCTAGCTTGTTAATGAGTTTTCACCTTTCTACATGCTGTCAAATCTCATTATGTTGTCACCTTTCTAAGGTTCACAATTGGAGTACACCTTTATATGGTTCAATTCTAGTTGCCACATTATTTCTTTGCATTTACAAGGAAACATCTTTTAAATAATCCTTGGATTGTCCAATTTGAAAGATAATTTTCTCTCTTTGCATTCAGCAATTTGTAAAATCCCAACCATTAGTTTATGGAAACATTGACTGAAATATTCTCTAAGAAGCCAGAAGTCTTAAGACTAAAAATGAAAAACAGGAACCAACAGATAAATATAGAACTAGAAGTTAATTACAATGAGATAAAATGTACATATAAAAATAGCCCATAAAATATAATAAATAGAAACATGTAATCCATTGGGAATTATTACTTAACTGTTCACAAGATATTCAGAGCCTAAGCATTTTCTTGCATTTCACACATATTTCTTACAGTAGTCAAAAATCTTGAACGATGTTGTTGAGGAGAGACATTTTCCTCTACTATTCTATGTTCTACTCGCTGGTCTAAGAATTAAACTGACATGAGATAGGTTAATAAGAAAAGTATAGTATAATAACATATATGCATGGGAGAGACCCAGGAAAAATTGTGCAACTAGCCAAAATGGCTAAGTCACCACCTTAACACATCATTGACCAGAGATGTATTTACACCAGAGGCATTTTTAGTTTCTACAAAAACAGTTCAGGGAGGTGGTCAGGAAGTTGCACAATAAATAAGGGTAAGACTAAGATCCTGGCATCCGGTCCCATCACTTGATGACAAGTAGATGGAGAAACAATGGAAACAATGAGAGAGTTTATTTGGGGGGGGGGGCGCTCCAAAATCACTGAAGATGGTGGCCACAGCAATGAAATTAAAAAGCTATGACCAACACAGACAGCATATTGAAAACCAGAGACATTACTTTGCCAACAAAAGTCCATCTAGTCAAAACTATGGTTTTTCCAGGAGTCATGTATGGATGTGAGAGTTAGACTATAAAGAAAGCTGAGCATCAAAGAATTGATGCTTTTGAACTATGGTGTTGGAGAAGACTTGAGAATCACTTGGGCTGCAAGGAGATCCAACCAGTCCATCCTAAAGAAAATTAGTCCTGAACCTTCATTGGAAGGACTGATGCTGAAGCTGAAACTCCAATTCTTTGGCCACCTGATGAGAAAAACTGACTCACTGGAAAAGACCCTGATGCTGGCAAAGATGGAAGGCGGGAGGAGAAGGGGATGACAGAGGATGAGATGGTTGGATGGCATCACCGACTCGATGGACATGAGTTTGAGCAAACTCCAGGAGTTGGTAATGGACAGGGAAGCCTGGTGTGCTGCAGTCCATGGGGTCACAAAGAGCTGGATATCAGTGAGCGACTGAACTGAACTGAATTGAAAATTGGTAAGTAGTTTTATGTCGATGGCTTTTCCATTGATAACTTTCCAGAGACTGAGTCATTTTCTTCTTGGTGTGGAAAGGGAGACATCCTTACAAATGGAGATTTTCCTTGTAAATGTAAATGTTTCTTACAAAAGGGCAACTCATACTTGGTTTTCCAAGTTTTTCCCTTGTCTGCCATGTCTTAGAAGTTAACCAGGTTAAAGTAATTAACATCCCAAAGAGACATATTTTGGGGTGGTAAATCCTGCTTCCCTACAATCTCATGTGAATCCTGTTGAAATCTTTTAATAGAATACTTTGAGGAAAAAATCTTAGAAACCAAGACAAGGGGTGAGACAAGTTACTCATTTTTAAAACACACTAACAACAACATTTTTAAAAATGCTTCATAGGGATAAAAAAGTATGTTATATGGGAGAAGGAAACACTTGATAGGAAGAAAAAATGAATTTAACTTGCTAAGTCAACTCTTAGATGCAAGTCCCTAAGCACTGGTGAATACCAACCTGCTGGCAAGAAGTAACAATTCCTGATGGATCTCATTATGACACGCTGAATGTTCTATTCTTTGCAAGGAAAAATATATATATATATATATACACACATATATTCTCCATGAAGGTAAGTTTCCTTCCCTCTAAAGAAACTGTGAAATTTCCATGGAGAAAAACCTCCATGGTAAAAGTATTTACTGAATCATCCTGAGGAATTTTGCCCATTTTCAAATTCCTAGTTAAGTTGGCACCATGAATACACATTTGCTTAGGAAAAATATTTTCTCTTTTGTTCACTTCTTCAAGTGCAGGACTAATTCCTTCAACCTATTGATTCACTTTTATTCATTCATCACATAAAGCTTCTAAAAACAGAATACATAATATTCTTTGAAAAGGAACTTATATAAAATTTTAATAAGCTATTTCACATTTAAAAAATCACAAGATTACTGACATTTCCTAGAAGTTATCCTTAGTTCAACATCCAAAATCACTTGTTTAATTTAGCACGCACAGCAAAGACAAACCAACTCTATTCCTTTCCCTTAAAAAGAAGTATTGCCTGCCATTAAGAGAGAATTTAAATAAATGACCGTTGAGGCAATCGTTTGATACTGGGGTTGTAGGTGATTTTCAACAATATGCTTGTTGAAAATTTGTAAAACAAATAAAATAAGAACATTTAAAAGCAATGACAAATAAAGACTCAACCAAACAGTAAACTACCACAAAGCTTGGGCAACACAACAGACCACGAATTTTTGAGAGTTTTAGGAGCACTTAGGCTCTCAAGAGAAGGGTCCTCCCCTAGGGACTTTAGACCTGCAAAGTCTGAAGTAACCCTGTCTATGTCACAAGATTACTTCCTATTTCAAGACTGTAAGTGATGTGGCCAGATAGGCTGTTACAAACTGGAAGCCTCTTCTCCACCAGATGAGCTAAACAGCACATACAAATTCAAACCTCGAGGTAAAGGTCAAGAAATGACAAGGGACTCTGAAAGCCCAAATCGTCAGACTCCAGAGGCTATACAAATGATAACAAATTAAAACCTCAGAGTAAGCAAATGGTTATACACTCCCCTCCATCACAAAGCTAAAATTACCAAACGCTAGGGAGATGATCAATATCACCCCACCTGTCTCGCCTCTTCCACTCTATTCTGAATGTTCTGGAGCCTCAGCAGTGTCCCCGCCTGTGGCCTCTCTGACCTGACTCCACGAGGTTTGACATCTGGCACAGCTCTCTGGCTCTGGGCTCCTGGTTCCGAGATCTCAGCTTTCGGCCCTTGGACCCGTGCTGTCAAGTGGCAGGTGCACACCAGTTGCCCTTGTAGACTCCCGTGTTCCACCAGTGCCCAATCTGCACATGCATGTGTGTCTGTGCTGGTTCCCAAATTGGCCTCACTCCTGCCTTGTGGCCTGCCATTCTCCCATGTGGCTCCTCCGCTCATATTTTGTGCTACTCCAAAATACTGGGTTAGCCAAAAAGTTGCTTGAGTTTTCCCATAAGATGGTACAGAAAAACCCGAAGGACATTTTTGGGCAACCCAGTATGTTCTCATTTATGTATTTTCTCATTTTAGTTTTCATCTTATTTCCTCAAACTTTGCTCCGTTTTTCTTCCATTGTAGTTTCTCTACTTCTTTTATTATCTGGAACTTGTTATGTCCTCATTCCAAGCCTCTTAGTTTACTTTATCTTCTATTCATTTCCTCATTTTCACCTCCATAAATGTTCTTGTGCTTTATTTTACTTTCTTGTCATATTCAATCTCATATTTTCAGCAAATTCTCTACATTTCTATTATCCTCTCACATTTTTTCATTCTCTAATTTCTCTTTAATGTGTCATCTTTTCCACATTAAACTTTCTCTCCTATTCTTTCATTTTCAAGTATTATCTTTTGCCCTTTCTCACATTTATAAATTTCTGTTTTCTCAAGGCTTGTTTTTCATTCTTCTTTCTGCAGTATCACAGCTTATATTGTATTCCTTTATTTTCTATTTTCTCATTCCCTGTCTTATTTTCCTTTACTAACTTTCATTTTCTCCCTAGTTTTACACATATTCTCTCCAATATTATTTTCCATCACTTTTCCCTCACATACATGTTCTCAGTTTATCGGCAGTATTTCTCCCTCTCATTTAAAAAAAAAATCATTATTATGTCTAATAGAGTAAAGAAAAAAGAGGTTTTCTCTAGTTCTCAGATGTCTGTTGATTGGTCAATTTACTAGTCAGTGGTCCATGCAGGTGAATGGTGAAACCAAGACTTTACAAGTCCATGAAATGAAGGTGAAGAATAGACAATCCCAGGACAATAACTATGTTTATAATATCATGAGCTAGTGAAAGCCTCTCATTCAGTCGGTTCAGTTGGTCAGTCATGTCCGACTTTTTGTGACACCATGAATTACAGCATGCCAGGCCTCCCTGTTCATCACCAACTCCCGGAGTTCACTCAAAGTCATGTCCATCGAGTCAGTGATGCCATCCAGCCATCTCATGCTCTGTCATCCCCTTCTCCTCTTGCACCCAATCCCTCCCAGCATCAGAGTCTTTTCCAATGAGTCAACTCTTCGCATGAGGTGGCCAAAGTACTGGAGTTTCACCGTTAGCATCAATCCTTCCAAAGGACACCCAGGACTGATTTCCTTTAGAATGGACTGGTTGGATCTTCTTGCCATCCAAGGGACTCTCAAGAGTCTTCTTCAACACCGCAGTTCAAAAGCATCAATTCTTTGGTGCTCAGCTTTCTTCACTGTCCAACTCTCACATCCATACAAAACCACTGGAAAAACCACAGCCTTGACTAGACGGACCTTTGTTGGCAAAGTAATGTCTCTGCTTTCCAATATGCTATCTATCTAGGTTGGTCAAAACTTTCCTTCCAAGGAGTAAGCGCCTTTTAATTTCATGGCTGCAGTCATGATCTGCAGTGATTTTGGAGCCCAAAAAATGAAGTCTGACATTGTTTCCATTGTTTCCCCATCTATTTAGCATGAAGTGATGGGGCCAGATGCCATGATCTTCGTTTTCTGAATGTTGAGCTTTAAGCCAACTTTTTCACTCTCCTCTTTCACTTTCATCAAGAAGCTTTTTGGTTCCTTTTCACTTTCTGCCATAAGGGTGGTGTCATCTGCATATCTGAGGTTATTAATGTTTCTGACGGTACTCTTGATTCCAGCTTATGCTTCTTCCATAGTTTTCCACAATCATATCATGCAGTTACATAAATATCTGAAAACACCAAGGGGCCAAGGGAGTCTTAATTTGAAGTTCTCAACCAATCCTACTTTAGGCACACAACTTCCTCACAGATTAGACTAATCTCACCAAGATTTGTCATTATCCTATTATAGGATAATTTTTAGCCTCAACTAGGCCACAAAGAGGCCCAACTCTTTCCCTGTACATCCAGTTGAAAAATCCAGACAGGTGGAAAAATAGAAATATACTGCTTGGGTATGGGAAATAATCACAAGCATTCTTTAAGCCAATGGAATAACTAAATGTGGAAAGAGAAGTTTAAAACAATGCCCTTAGATACATATAATTCAAATGACAAGAACCACATAAGGGGGGAAGAATGAGCAAATAGATTCTGGAAAAAAAAAAACACGAAGTTAAAAGATCACATGAGAAGAATGTTTCAGAAGTATCACAGTTTTACAGATACAGAAGAGAAATAGGGTTTGGACTAAATTTTATGTTTTTGACCATAAGGAAGAAAAAAAAAAATCAGAGCAGGATTTGAGTGAGGTCAGAGGATAGAGGCCACAGAGAGAGAAATTCAGATAGAAGAATAGACCTGGCAGAGCTTCATCTTTCAGAGAAGGCAATGGCAGCCCACTCCAGTACTCTTGCCTGGAAAATCCCATGGACAGAGGAGCCTGGTAGGCTGCAGTCCATGGGGTCATGGAGGGTCAGACACGACTGAGCAACTTCACTTTCACTTTTCACTTTCATGCATTGGAGAAGAAAATGGCAACCCACTCCAGTGTTCTTGCCTGGAGAATCCCAGGGATGGGGGAGCCTGGTGGGCTGCCATCTATGGGGTTGCACAGAGTCGGACACAACTGAAGAGACTTAGGAGAAGCAGCAGCAGCAGTTTTATCTTTAGGCTTCATTGTATCAATCAGCAAAGTGTAACTGGGAAGATCAGTCTGCCTGCCCAGTATCAAATAGGAACCAACCTGGACTTACCTAAGGAGAAACCTTATTCAAAAAGACTTAACAGTAAGGAGAAAACTCCAGCCTAAGAATCTGCAAGTGTCTCAAAATCAAAAAGAGAAAGGGTTTTCTTATATACGCAGGAACTCCGTGGGAGAGAGGGGCAAGCCGTGCAAGTGAGCAGCTTGGTAAAATAAGAGCTCTTCAACAGAAAGTATTTCTTTCTATGGTCAACTGATTCTCCATTCTTGGAATGGTTAAAGGCAATATTCTGCACCTTTGTGCTTATTTATACTTCAGGTGACTCAAATGTCAGGCACCTATGTGGAGGACAGAAACCTGACTAAGGTTTGGTGAAGGCAAGTCAGGTAAATAAGGTACAGTTGTGAGCAGCTGGTCACCAGTAAGTTACCACTTCTACCTGGAAGTCTCTGTTGGCAAAGAAGTTGTGAGCAAAATACCTAGGCTAACCACTCCATCTTCAACATTTAGTTGTTTCAATCAGCAGATATTTTTGCAGCCTATTCTCTATCAGAGTTGGCCACAACTGAAGCGACGCAGCAGCAGCAGCAGCAGCAGCAGCAGTAGCATTCTCTATCAAAGCTGTGTCTTATTTGTTTTCCTGTTCCAGTCACCTATAGGAATTTATATTAAGGTTCCAAATAAAATACAGAAAAAGAAACATTACTGATTAGAAAGATGAAATTTGTTACATTGCAGAAGACAAAAGGAGGCTTAGAACTCAACTCTAGGTAATCTTTAACACACACACACACACACACATACACACAAACACACACACACACTCACCTACACATTTTATTATACCTCTGAAAAACTATCATGGTCACTGAGAATAGATCCCCATTTGGAGAAGAAAAGCAATTTGGCTCTGCTGTATAGTTATATTCAACTTTGCTTATACATTTTATTTGAAATTATTTCTGAAAATGTAAGGTCAATCTTTCTATCTTGGGACACATATACCCACAAGAAAAAACACATTACTCTTTTTTTTACCAATAAACAAAAAATACATTAGAGAAAATGGTCATAAGTCCAGGGAAATAGCAAGAGAACATGAAATCATGCTGAGGTCAGACTTATGTTTTGGATTTTAATTAGGCATCCTGTAACACAATCAAAGAATAAGTTGCTGTTACTATCATTTTTTTTTAATAAATTACTTTTATTTATTTTTTAAAAAAAATTTAAAACAGGTTACTATCATTTTAACAAGATAGTTTTTCATAATGAATACCGCTCAGTAATAACCTAAGGTGAATCTGCTCAGATGAATTTGTTTTGCTATTAAGATTTATCTAAGGATACTGAAGAATTTACACTTTCCACATCTATAATCTAAAGTGAACAGAAAGCAAAAACAGGCAAATTAAGATGATGAATTAGGTAGAAAACAATGAAATATAAAAGGAGACATTAAGAGTGATTAAACATATTGTTTGCTAAGCCTATTGCAGTGAAAAACAAGAATTCAAAAAATCATAACACCTTATTATAACATGAAATATGGGAAAAGGTATGATAAAAATAATATGTCATTGAGACCTGCCACTAGTATGATCTCTTGCCTGTTTTCCTTTTAGTTGGCTTACGTTTTCAAATTCTTAGAAACCATTTATTTCTAGAGCTTCTAATGATATTACACTACATTATACATACTGCGATCTAGATGTCAAGACTGAATGAATATAAAATAGCTATTCTAAAGATGTATTAATATGGCAAAAAGCAACCTCATCTCCTTAAAGCAAAGAGCCATTGCCTAAAGATAAGATAATAACATTTTGCTAACTACAGACAATAAATAATAAGATAGAAATTGCAATGGAATAATAAAATGAACCATTTTTACCATCAAATGTGTATTATCCTTAATGAGTGCCATATGTTGTGGATTTACAACTACTCTTTTCATAACTACATTTTAAAAATAAGAGATGTGTTTCAAACGGAGTGGTAAGAGAGATGGCATGTTGCATTTTCAATCTAATGCCTCCTCCTGCTACTACTACTATAATTCAACAAGCTTAAACCAGAAAAGTACACACCTTATCTTTGATTAAAGTACTCTTGGTAAATAGATATATGCATAATAATATTTGCATATACACACACATAAACACACACAGTTTTAGTTTAAGGAAGACAAACAACAATTAATTTTATGTACACAATTTAATACTTTTAGGAGGAATGACATGAAAGAACATCATTGAAACATATACATTATCATATGTAAAATAGATATCCCCAGGCGTTTTTGCCTGAGTTGTTTACATAATGAATACTGTTCAATGCAACCTAAGGTGCATTTGCTTAGAAGAATCTGTTTTGATATTAACATTTATCAGAGGATACTGCAGGATTCACACTTTTTACATCTGGTGGGGATTTCTCAGCTTCAAATATTTTATTTTTCCACTGCTGCTTATAATAAGGAATTTTTTCACATCTCAGTGACCAATATTGCAGATAGGTATCACACCAGTGAATTTAAATTCACTGGTGTGATGAAGTTTCCAAGCAACCTCTAAATGAAATAGATACTTGAATATCAATGCAATAACATCCTCAAATAATATTAACTTGTCCTATACTAGATAACCCAGCATTCTAACTCTTGTGATGAAAGTCCTTACAAAGGATTAGTATGACCTATAACCTTGGATCAGCCAACTTGCTGTAGTAGAAACTTGCATTTTCAGACTCTCTGTTCTCTATGCAACTACTTGCTTCCCCATAATGGACTACAGAAGAAAGAAGAACCTGTCACATTCATTTTTAGGGGGAGCAGTGATTTAGAAGCTATGTGATTTGAGGACTGTATTTATTCACTTCTATGTTTACACTTACTGCTAGTGAAGACTTTATCCCAAAAACCACCTCAGATAACTTCTAGGGCTTTTTTTAAAAATCCATTTCACAAACTTAATAATTAAGGGGGAAAAACATGAATTTTTTATAGATGTTGATGAGTAATGGAGAAGGCAATGGCAACCCAGTCCAGTACTCTTGCCTGGAAAATCCAATGGATGGAGGAGCCTGGTAGGCTGCAGTCCATGGGATCACGAAGAGTCGGACACGACTGAGCGACTTCCCTTTCACTTTTCACTTTCATGCATTGGAGAAGAAAATGGCAACCCACTCCAGTGTTCTTGCCTGGAGAATCCCAGGGATGGTGGAGCCTGGTGGGCTGCCATCTGTGGGGTCACACAGAGTCGGACACGACTGAAGTGACTTAGCAGTTAGCAGCAGTTGATGAGCAAAAGTACTATGAAAATAAAAGCAGAAAATGAGATAGTAGATGCTGATGGGAATAACTGAAATTGGGTGGTCGGGCAAGTCCACATTAATACAGCAACATGTGACCAGAAACCTGAAAGAGCCGAGTGTGTGGTCCATGCAGTTATCTGCAGGAAGGGCACTCTGATGTCCTAGGGTAAGAATATGCTTGATGTGATTGAGAAGCAGAAAGGAGAATGGTATGGTGATGATAATGTAGATGAGGTGGGAGGGGTGGTGGTGGTGGTAAAGCAAGTGACTAATAGGCCTTCTAGACAGATTTTTATATGAACCATGAATGTACACGACTTTCATGGAAAAGAATGGCGAAGCAGGTACTTCCCTGTTGACCCAGTGGATAAGAATTCACCTGCCAATGAGGGAGACATGGATTAGATCCATGGTACAGAAAGATCCCACATGCCATAGATCAACTAAGCTGGTGCACTTGCAACAACTGAAGCCTGTGTACCCTAAAGTCAGCATGCTGCAACAACAGAAGCCACTGCATTGAGAAGCCTGTGCACCACAATGAGAGAATACCCTCTGCTCGTCACAACTAGGCTTCTCTGATAGTTCAGTTGGTAAATAACCTGCCTGCAATGTAGGAGACCCTGGTTCGATTCCTGGGTCAGGAAGATCCACTAGAGAAGGGATAGGCTACCCACTCCAGTATTCTTGGGATTCCCTGGTGGTTCAGCTGGAAAGAGTGGGAGACCTCTGCAGTGCAGGAGACCTGGGTTCAATCCCTGGGTTGGGAAGATACCCTGGAACAGGGAAAGGCTACCCACTCCAGTATCCTGGCCTGGAGAATTCCATGGACTGTATAGTTGATGGGGTCGCAAAGAGTCAGACATGACTGAGCAACTTTCACTTTCATCACAGCCAGAGAAAACCCACATGCAGCAACAAAGACTCAGCAGAGCCAAAAATAGATACATAATTTTAAAATGCAAACAAAATGGTAAAGCACACTTCAACACACAGAAAAGAACAAAGTCAATGAAAATGGTACCATTTTTTCTACCCCCCAAAATTCAGAAAGATAACAACACATTTTCCCAAATTGATATATACTTTCAATGTGGTGTCACAACAAACTGTGAAAAAATCTTAAAGAGACGGGAATACCAGACCCCCTGATCTGCCTCCTGAGAAAGCTGTATGAAGTTCAAGAAGTAACAGTTAGAACTGGACATGGAACAACGACTGGTTCCAAATTGGGAAGGGAGTACAACAAGGCTGTATATAATCACTCTACTTATTTAACTTATATGCAGAACACATTATGCAAAATGCAGGGCTGGATGAATCCCAAGTGGTATTAAGTTTGCCAGGAGAAATATCAACAACCTTAGATATGCAGATGATACACTCTAAATGGCAGAAAGTTAAGAGGAACTAAAGAGCCTCTTCTTAATGAGGGTGAAAGAGGAGAGTGAAAAAGCTGATTTAAACTCAACATTCAAGAAATAAGATCATGGCATCTGGTCCCATCACTTCATGGCAAATAGAAGGGGAAGGAGTGGAAGCAGTGACAGACTTTATTTTTCTGGGCTCCAAAGTCACTGTGGATGGTGACTGCAGCCATGAAATTAAAAGATACTTGCTCCTTGGAAGGAAAGCTATGACAAACCTAGACAGCATATTAAAAAGCAGAGATATCACTTTGCCAACAAAGGTCCTTATAGTCAAAGCTATGATTTTGCCAGTAGTCAAGTACAGATGTGACAGTTGGACCATAAAGAAGGCTGAACACTGAAGAATTGGTGCTTTTGAACTGTGGTGCTGGAGATGACTCTTCAGAGTCCCTTGGACTGAAAAAAGATCAAACCAGTCAATCCTAAAGGAAATCAACCCACAATATTCATCGGAAGGACTGATGCTGAAGCTGAAGCTCCAATACTTTGGCCACCTGATGCGAAGAGCCAATTCACTGGAAGAGATCCTGATGCTGGAAAAGACTGAAGGGAAAAAGAGAAGTGGTTAGCAGAGGATGAGATGGTTAGATAGCATCACCGACTCAGTGGACCTGAATTTGAGCAAACTCTGAGAGATGCTGAAGCATAGGGGGATAATGTTCAATTCTAAATTCACTGCTATCTGTTCGGGAATTAAAGTTACTGAATACATAAATACTTGGATGCTCAGTAAGGTTACCAACTAGTAAAATCAATTAACAATAAGTGATCTGCTATTTTAATATTACCATCATATATACTGAGTAGGTTCTAAAATATTAAATTAGGAATACTGGAATGGGCTGCCATTTCCTCCTCTAGAGGATCTTCCCAACCCAGAGATCAAATCCACGTCTCTTATGTCCCCTGCATTGCCAGGTGAGTTCTTTACCACTAGCGCCACCTGGGAAGTGCCAAGTAGCAGATGCTCAGTATTTGTTGAAGAGATAAGTGAATGAATGACATTGGTACAATGATAATGTTTAACTGAAATGTAAAAGACAAGTGCAGACATGGACCCAAAGATATATAAAAATTTGGTAAATGACATTACATATCCATGGGGAATGAACAAAAATAAATACAATAAAATTTGCTAGAACAACTGTTTGTCCATATGGAAAAATGTAAATGAATCTCTACCTCAAACCACACATAAAAATCCATGTCAGATAGATGAAATACTTAAATATGAAATGCAAAACTCTAAATATCTTTGGTTTAAATCAAATTAATTTTATAACATTGGTAGGGAAATTTTTCTAAACCAGACCAAAAGACAAAACCTCAATATTCATAAAGGACAAGCTTGCTAAAATTAATTACATTAAAATTACAAATCTATGTATTCCTGATAAAATCATAAAATAACTGAAAAGGAGAAATCACAAATTAGAATAATAAATTTGCTATACATATGACAGGGCTTCCCTGATAGCTCACTTGGTAAAGAATTTGCCTGCAATGCAGGAGACCCTGGGTCAGGAAGATCTTCTGGAGAAGGGATAGGCTACCCACTCCAGTATTCTTGGGCTTCCCTTGTAGCTCAGCTGGTAAAGAATCTACATGCAGTGCAAGAGACCTGGGTTTAATCCCTGTGTTGGGAAGATCTCCTGGAGAAGGGAAAGGTTACCCACTCCAGTATCCTGGCCTGGAGAATTCCATGGACTATATAGTCCATGGGGTTACAAAAAGTTGGACACCACTGAGTGACTTTCACTTTCATATGCATAACAGGCAAAAGGTTAGTTTCCAGAATATTTTTTTCAAGCCCTAAACATAAAAATAGCAACCCAGTTAAAAATGAGCAAAAATATGAATAGACACTTTACATAAGGGAACATTCAAATTGCTTCTGATATAGTCAACTATACTGAGCATAATTACAAATCATGGGCATGCAAATATAATTTCACAATAAAACGCCATTTTTTATTCACTAAATTGAGAAAAAGTTAAGATATCTGACAGTTCCAAGTTCTAGAGACGATTGTGAATCAACTCTCATACGTTGCTCGTGTAAGAAATTGGTGTAAGCATGTTGACAAGCAACTTGGCATTATCTTTAAAATTACATTGGCTAATGCCCAACAATCCAGCAATTTCGCTCATAGGATATAGCCTAGAGCAAATCTTGCACATGTAAAACAGAAGATACAAGTCGTCTAGTATTCATAGGTATTGCTCAAGGTCATTATCCAAAATGGTATAGTATTGGCATATAAGAAACAGGCGCCCTCTTGTGTACTTTAATTCATCTCTAAATTACTTGTAATATCTAACACAATGTAAGCACTATGTCAATAGTTATATATGCAATGTAAATGCAATGTTAATAGTTATTGATACTTTGCAAATTCAAGTTCTACTTTTGAAGAATTTCTGGAATTTCTTTCAAAATACTTTCTATCTGCAGTTGGTTGAATTTGCAGATGCAGAACACAGATATGGAGTAGTGGCTGTATGTTTATAGGTGCATCATTCCTTACCATCCTTCCACAACAACAACAGTAAAAAACTAGAAAGAGCCAAAAATCCATTGACAAGAGAATACATAAATAAATTGTGGTAAAATTTCAGAATGAAATACCAAACAGCAGTGAAAATGAATATGCTGCAGATTCACACTGACATGAATGAATCTTAGAAACATGAGGTCAAATGAAAAATGAAGTCAGAAGAATATATGCAGACTGATCCTATTTTATTAAGTTTCAAAACAGGAAAAAATTAATTATATATTGTTTAGGGATGTATGCAAAAACTGGTTAAAATTGAGCATGTGAGAGAATATAAAAATAATAATAATAATAATAGTTACCTCTGGTAAGTAAGTATGGGGCAGAGGTAACTAAGGGCAGAATTGGGGTGGAAGACAAAGATACATTGAACACTATTGGTAATTTCTTATTCTTAAATTGTGTGGTGGATGCATATGTGCTCCATTTTTCATCATGTTTCATGGTTTACATAAGCATAACAAGTTACTTTCTGTGTTTGCAATAGTTCCTAGTGATGCATTTGTTTGATGAAAATGGCTCAAAACAAAGATTTCTGTCCAGCGGAAGATATGCAAAAGTTAACAAATAGGTGGCAGATGAAATGTTCGATGTTAAAACCTGATAAGGGATTAATAGCTAGACTCCACAAATTTCTAAAATTACCAGCAGAAGAAAATCAGAGATGTTGATAGGAAAAATGGACAAAAATATGAATAGTCAAGTCACAGAAATGGAGAACTGAATATGTAACACTAGTAAAAGAAATACAAATTAAACAATGAACTAACACTTGTTCTTATTGCAATTTTCAAAAATGTAAAAATATGCTAGCGGATGTTGGTGGGAACCATGTACTCTCCTTTATATCAAAGTGTAATCTAGTACAGCCCTTTTGGAGAGCAGTATGGCAGGACTTAATGAAATTAAGTATACACAAACTATATGATCCAGTAAATCCCACTCCTGGAATATTATTTTTCATGTACACTCATGGCTGATTCGTGTCAATGTATGGCAAAACCCACTACAATATTGTAAAGTAATTAGTCTCCAGTTAAAATTTAAAATTAATTTTAAAAATCTCACAGAAAAGGTTATGTGCAAAGATATTCGCCACAGAGTTGTTTGTGGTATCTGAAGTAGGATGCAACCAAGGTATTCATCACCAAAAGGTTGGATAAAGAAGATGTAGATATGCACTATGGAATAATCTGAAGCAGTAGAAGTAATAAACTAGATTTCCTTATGTTCATCTGGGTACATCTTGGAAACAGCGTACGTGCATGTGTGCTCAGTCCTATCTGACTCTTTTGCAGCCACAAGGACTGTAATGCACTAGGCTCCTCTGTCCATGGGAAAAACAGCACTGAGTGAAAACATCAGAAACCATAATAGCTATGGCACAATATTATTTATATAATTTTTTAAATACAAAAATACTATATTCTTGACAAAGACACAGGGTCTTGAAAAGTAAGACAATGAAATCTTGCCTCTTTTTCCTTTCTCAACAATAGTTATTGGTATGAATTTTGGTTTTCAGAATTATGTTTATTTCTGCTTTAAGCCCAAGGATATTCTATCTATGAAACCCACCTCTTCACAAGAAACGGACTGATCTCTGACATTGGTTTAGTCAATAAAAGACAATGCATAAATCACTCTACAGTTGGCACTTGGCAAAGGAAGAAGGCAGAATAGAGGGTAACGTTGGTTTGTGTTTGAAAGTCACTGTTCTAAGAAGAGTGAAGAAATACTAAGTTTCTGATGTTTTGCATAAACAGGATTTTGTACCAATTTGGTTAAAAGAAAAAAGAGCAAAGCATCTTCTTTCAAGTTATAAAGAAACAGTTCATAAAATACCATTGATGTGCTACTGTTGGATTTAGCAAAGCTTAAAAAAAAATAAGATGCTCTATATGAAAGTAATCTTTGAATTTCACCAATTGGTCAGTATATAAATAATAACAATCATATTGTAAATTCAAAGTTCTATTGCACTGTATCTAACAGTTTTACAAGCACTTTCCCCTGCATGGATTGTGAGGCCCCTAAAAAGCCACTCTAAATTAGGCAACTATTACTAGTCCCAACTTAAGAATTAAAAACTGTGTCCCCAGAGAACTCATCATTTAACTAGTAAATTACAGAAGAGGTATTGAAAATGTCTATCTTCCGATTGAATCAGGAATCAATTCTGGAAACTACTAAATCAGAGAGCAGGTTTCTGTTTATTTGCATAAAGTATTTTTAAGACAAAGAAAATAGCAGAAACTGAACATGTGTTACACTAAATGCAGAATTCCCCTAATGTTAAATTCTAAATTTACTGCTATCTGTTAGGGAATTAAAGTTACTGAGTACTTAAATACTTGGAAGCTTAGTAAAGTTACCAACTAGTAAAAGTAGTTAGCAATAAATGATCTGCTATTTTAATATTGCCATCCCATATCCTGAGTAGGTTCTGAAATATTAAGTTAAGAATGATGATACTCTTCAAGAAGATATGCAAAACGGAAAAAAAGTTCTACTTTGTGTGGTAAAATTTCCACTTGATTAATGTTTTATTAATGAAAATTAGCTAACTATTGCACTCAAATATTTCTAAAAATATTATTCCAGAAAGATTTGACAAAGCAATGCGGCACATACTCAGTGACTATTTACCACAGATGAAAAGATAACACTTACATTCCCTTTGGTAATTTTAGTATAATTAGCTATTGAAAAGGGCTATATATTTTTCAGAACCATTCCAACATGTAATTCAAATGCCCTCATTTTTAAATTCTTCCTCACAAATCCAGATGGCTTTTTAAAATATTTATTCAGTTATAAATTTACATGTAAATTCATTTTTAACATTTTTTGTCAACTTTGGTTATGTGCAAGTTTCAGCATATACACGTTTTCTCACAGGCTACCACAACAAAAGATGTTTCTGTTAAGCTGGAACACAATTCCAAGTTGCATTATCATCAATACATTATTCAACAAGAATCACTGTACAATGAATAGTTGTTTTTATTTATGTTTTTTTTTCATTTTAGTTGGCAGAAAAGTGGCCTGCCTTATCACTTCAGATTATTGCTATGATAGTAATTTATAAGATCAATTTCTGTACCACTACATGTAGGCTGCTTAATTTCTGTGTAAGACTGGTTTGCTTCTTGAAATATATCCTAGATTCACTTGAATTTTATTAACTTACAATCCCAAGTGTTTTGTCATACCAATCATTTGGTTATAGTATGAATTAGAAGGAATACCCAAATGGTATTCACAGTTAGGGAATTGCATTCAATAATATTTCAACTCTAGCTGATAATGGTGTCTTTAATATATATAAACCACATTAGAAAAGAAGTGATTCCATCGTGTTCAGTTGATTTCCTTGCATAGAGGGCAAGAACTCCATACAGACCCTAACCTATCACCCTGAACTGCCTTCTCATTCTGCCCTCATGATAGAGCTCTGAAGAATAAGGGGCTGAATGGCCTCATTGCCATTTATCGACGTCCTAAACCTTGGGAGGTTTGCATTTCATTCAAGATGTGAATGTGATGATGGTGGGCTGCGTGCATGCTACATAATTTTAAGTACACGTCTCCTAAGATAGTCCTTTTGTTGGAGATGCTTGCATTTTACATAAAATTATCATGATTATAGTTCCTGTCTGAAAGAAGCTAAGGTCTAGCTGGCAACAAAGGAGGAGAGAAAAATCCAATTACCTAATGAGAATAGGCCACCTCCCAGGTTGCATAATTCAAAGGGGTGTTATTCACTTAGTTCCTGATATGAATAATGGTCGCTGTGTTTGTGCAAGTAAATGAAAATATAAATGGACTGACTGATAATAAAATAGTAACTTACAGCTGTAACTCAATTTTCTCCAGACCTCAACAAATTGTGAAGAACAGCAAAATGAGATTAATAATACTGACCCAAATTTTAAATCTTCTTACCCTACCCACATACTTCAGAAGACCTTCAGCATCTCATTCAGATCCCCATACTTTCAACTATTTCTGGAAATTCCCAAAAGGGCTCTCATATTTTCTCATGAACAAATCCAGGCTGCTATGGACAACCACCCTCACCCCACCACATTTGCTCTTAGCTATTACCATGTTCATTGCATTGCTGCCTCTGACTGGTCCTGCCACTCTACCCTGCAGAACTTGTTCATAAGAAAATGCAAAATCTCACTAAGACTAAGAGCTTTTGTGCCAGGCACTAGTATCTCACAAACATGCTCTCCTACTGGCATGGGTGCACTGAGCCCTTAAATGATCAAAATTGTATGTGGTGAATATGGGAGAATGTTCAACCTCTCTTTGTATTATATTCTGTTAGAGAGGACATACATCTGAAGAGTGAAACAGTCCTCTGTGTCTAAATCTACTGTCCTCTCTCTGACATCAATCCAAAGGGAACTGGACCAGGGAGATACTAACAGCTTCTAAACTGTCCTTAAAACAACTCCTCTCCTCGAACAACTAAAATTAAGCCGCTGCATCAAGCTTGTTTGTATCTGCATCATTCTTCCATTTTGATGTGTTCTTGTTCAGAAGTCCTGTCAGTTAACCATGCAGAGAGTCATTAGGACAGTTCATCATACAAGTTAAGCTAACTAAACCATGGATGGGCACTGTTTTAGGGTACACAGGAGTCCAAGCACAAATGTATGCCATACTTTAGAGGTTACAGTACGTTTTCACACACATTCTGTCATCCAGTCTTCACAGCACCCCTATGAATTAAACTATCTTTCCCCATCAGTTCAGTTCAGTTCAGTCGCTCAGTCATGTCTAACTTTGTGAACCCATGAATTACAGCATGCCAGGCCTCCCTGTCCATCACCAACTCCCGGAGTTCACACAAACTCATGTCCATTGAGTTGGTGATGCCATCCAGCCATCTCATCCTCTGTCGTCCCCTTCTCCTCCTGCCCCCAATCCCTCCCAGTATCAGAGTCTTTTTCAATGAGTCAACTCTTCACATGAAGTGACCAAAGAATTGGAGTTTCAGCTTTAGCATCAGTCCTTCCAAAGAACACCCAGGACTGATCTCCTTTAGAATGGACTGGTTGGATCTCTTTGCAGTCCAAGGGACTCTCATAAGCCTTCTCCAATAACACAGTACAAAAGCATCAATTCTTCGGCACTCAATGTTCTTCACAGGCCAACTTTCACATCCATACATGACCACTGGGAAAACCATAGCATTGACTAGATGGACCTTTGTTGGCAAAGTAATGTCTCTGCTTTACAATATGCTATCTAGGTTGGTCATAACTTTCCTTCCAAGAAGTGTCTTTTAATTTCATGGCTGCATTCACCATCTGCAGTGATTTTGGAGCCCCCCCCAAATAAAGTCTGACACTGTTTCCCTGTTTCCCCATCTATTTCCCATGAAGCGATGGGACCAGATGCCATGATCTTAGTTTTCTGTATGTTGAGCTTTAAGCCAGCTTTTTCACCCTCTTTTACTTTCATCAAGAGGCTTTTTAGTTCCTCTTCACTTTCTGCCATAAAGGTGGTGTCATCTGCATATCTGAGGTTATTGATATTTCTCCCGGCAATCTTGATTCCAGCCCAGCATTTTTCATGATGTACTCTGCATATAAGTTAAATAAGCAGGGTGACAATATACAGGCTTGACGTACTCCTTTTCCTATTTGGAACCAGTCTGTTGTTTCATGTCCAGTTCTAACTGTTGCTTCCTGACCTGCACATTGGTTTCTCAAGAGGCAAGTCAGGTGGTCTGGTATTTCCCATCACTTTCAGAATTTTCCACAGTTTGTTGTGATCCACATTGTCAAAGGCTTTGGTATAGTCAATAAAGCAGAAATAGATGATTTTATATTTCCCAATAAAAGGCATCAAAATTCAGAGAGGAGATGTTATTTGCTCAAGGTCATTTAAACAGCTTGATAACATTAGGAAATCAGAATTTTTCTATACAAGACTTCTGTGTCTTGATTCTTCCTAGTCAGAGGGCTTATTTCATTTCATTTGGAAAATTTCTGGCTGAATTAAGGAAACAAAGTAAGCGACACTAAAAGAATTATGCAATGTTTAGACCCTATCAGCCTAGTCACTGTATCATCTACATGGACAAGTCATAACAGCAGCAACGATCACATCACCTAATGTGATACACCATACTTAATGCATGTAAAGAGACTAACCTTACAGAGACTGGATTCAGTAGGTTGGTGGGGAAAGAAATCTTTGCAAAGATTTGAGGAGAAGAGAGGTTCAAAAGCTGAGAAAACAGGACTAGATAATTTTGGTAAACTTGAGCTATCAAGTAGCTTATACTGTTTGAGGAATAAAGGACATTGAATCTTTGCTACTTGGGAAAAGATACATTTGACCATACTCGGTAACAGAGAAGCAGCTAATGGAGAAAAGTTTAAAGTACAAAAGAGAAAGACAACATCTTGATGAAGTGAGGGCCCAAAGAAGGCAGGGAATTAATTAAATACATATTGTCCTGGGCTTCCCTGGTGGCTCACTGGTAAAGAATCGGCCTGCAAATGAAGGGGACTTGGGTTAAATCCCTTCCAGGAAGATCCCACATGCCTTGGAGCAACTAAGCTGGTATGCCACTACTACTAAGTCCATGTTCTGCAACTCATGAGACCCATATGCCCTAGAGCTTGTGCTGCACAATGAGAGAAGACACCTCAGTGAGAAGCCTGTGCACCACAACTAGAGAGTAGCCCCCACTAGAGAAAAGCCTTCACAGTAACTAAGACCCAGCACAGCCAAAAATAAATATATAATTAAAAAAATAAGCAGAGTGTCCTGGGGTTAGTCTAGGAGTAAACACACCATAGAATAGGAGAAATGAAAAGACAAAAGAAAATGTCAGCTTTAATCATTGATGAACTGTGGTCTTTGAGAAGATTCTTGAGAGTCCTTTGGACTGCAAGGAGATCCAACCAGCCCATCCTAAAGGAAATCAGTCCTGAATATTCATTGGAACGACTGATGCTGAAGCTGAAACTCCAATAATTTGGCCATGTGATGTGAAGAACTGACTCATTGGGAAAGACCCTGATGCAGGGAGAGATTGAAGGCAGGAGGAGAAAGGGAAGATAGATAGAGGACGAGATGGTTGGATGGCATCACTGACTCCATGGACATGAGTTTGAGTAAGCTCCAGAAGTTGGTGATGGACAGGGAAGCCTGACATGTTGCAGTCGGTGGGGTCGCAAAGAGTCGGACACGAATGAACTGAACTGAACTGAATCGTTGATGAAGCTTTCAATAGTCTGGTAAACCTACTTTTACTTTAATTAGCTTAATGAATATTCATAAGGGACAATGTAAAGTGGGCTTTTCTCCTCCCATCTTGAGAGTCGTTTATGGCAAAGCAGAAATAGCTACAAGAGAGGATTTAAAGTTTAAGTCCAAATTTTGATGCATGTCTTGACCCCAATAAAATGATGTTATCTACCTAAAAGACTTTTGATGTCTACATAAGATAAGGGACATGTATATGCTTTGCAAATTACAGTGGTAAATATTAGTTATTTTTACCAGCTACACTTTTTTTTTCAGCTACACTTTTTTTGAAGCTGCTAAAAACTTAATAAATGCCTCTAAGCAGGAAGAAGTCATATAAAGATAAGGAAAGTGGGAATAAACGATAGAAATTTAGATAGAATGAGAGAGAGAAAGAGAGGCTGGGAGAGACAGAGATCAGCTAAGAAAACCAACATCAATGCCAAGCAGACAGGATTCCAACTGCCATAAATTATCAGAGAAATGGACATTTCTCTGAACTGACAAAGTATTAGACAGAATTTCTATCAAAATCCAGTAATGCCACAATGGAATTGTGTGTGTGTGCGTGTGTGTGTGTGTGTGTGTGTGTGTGTGTGTGTGTGTGTGTGTGTAAGTCTCTCAGTCGAGTCTGACTCTTTTGAACGATAGCCCGCCAGGCTCCTCTGTCCATGGGATTCTCCAGGCAAGAATACTGGAGTGGGTTGCCATTTCCTGCTCCAGGGTATCTTCCCGCCCCTATCTTTGGTCAAATTCTCTAGACGCGAGATACCTGAGTTTCTTCAATTGGTTAAGAATATGATGCCAAAATCACCAGAGCATGATTCTTGAACAAGATATTTCATATCTGTTTCTGGTAAACTGAACGGTTGTTCATCATTAAATCTACCCCAGAGTCTAATTTGCATTATGTTCATTACCTGGTGTATCTGTCAGTGCCGCTGGACTAAGACAAAGATCCAGACCACAGCTGCTTCCTGTTACTTACCTCCTCCCATCTTTTCTCTCCAGTCCCCAGCACTGTAATGAGGCCACAGCAGGTGCACCATAGATGCACATCATGTTGAATTAAGGGGAACATCCCTTTTATTATGTTCATATACTTTACTTGCTGATGTTTAGATTACTTTTTAAGACACATAATAAATGTAACCAAGTAGGTCAGTGTACTACTGGCATATTTTTTTGTCTTATAATCTATGCTAACAACAGCAGCAATAGCAATGATATCACCCCAATTACTTGATGGCCAAACGCTGTATAAACATTATCCCTGATACTTGTAATTCAACAAGACAGGCATAATTAGCCCTGTATTATATGAAATTATATGAAAACATGAGACACAAAAAGGTTAAGTGCCCTTCCCATGACCACACCTGTATAAATGACAGAGCGATGCTCTGACCTAAGTATATATGTGTCTCAAGTCCATTCTTTTTCCACCCTGCCATGTTTTCAACCCAAAAGAGTGGAGGCTTAAATGAACTGATGGCATCTTCAGAATTACATTTTATTAAAGTTAGCTGTCAAGCCATGTCTGCAGTGAGGTATTGACTTCAGTTCCCCCCTCAAGGGACATGGTAGCACTGGCAACTTGGGTAACACATCTGAAAGAGAATATACTGACAAGACTCAGATCCCAAATTCCTCAGAGCCTTTCCCTCACCCCTGGTAATGGGATCTCAGGTGAAAAGAGTAGTGTTAATCATATTCTTCAATTCATGACACATTGTAACTATTAGCTTTTGTAAAGCCTCTCTCAATTTTACATATATTCATTCCCTTTTATCCCCAATTTGCCCTCCCCTTCTCCTACCACAGAGAACCAGTGTAATGGGGTTAACATACAAAATGCCTGTAAACTGTGTATCTTTCTGTGTGTGTGTCATGAATTTTTAAATTTATGTGAGTGGTATTGAGATCTCACCTTCTTTCTTACTATTTTCACTCAATATTTTACTGTATATAGAGTTAGTCCATTCTGTCTCTCTGGCACACCCACCATAATGAACAATGAATAAGATCAAATACCTCTCACAGAAAAAACAGCAAAATGAAAATTGCAACAAATACTTCTGTATACGGCTATGCATAGACCTGTGTGTAATTCTCTTTGGGATATTAAGCAAAACTATCAGGCCCTCGAGTATGTATATCTCTATTGTACTTTGACTAAATATCAGCAGTTTGCTTTCCGGAATGACTGCACCAGTCTAGGCACCCACCAGCAGAAGCCTTTGTTAGTATCTCACCTTGTCAAGTTTCCTGGATTTTATAACCTCATTTTCACTCTCCTGACAGCTCGGTTCCTAGTATTAGGTGGTAAATAAGATGCCCAAGGAGGCCTCACCAACAAACTAATCGAATGATGAAGTGTTAAAAGAAAGAAAGGGCTTCACATCACATGCTCTGCACACTCAGCACCTGGAAGAAAAACGCTGGCCACATGCATCTATTGTGTTCTAATTCACATGTCAAGTATGTTCACAGGGGAATCATACAAAAGCACTCTTCTGCTCTTGTTTACATCTCTCTATCATGGTTTTGATGAAGCAAATCTTTTTAAAAGTGTCCACGAAGGAGAAATTCATGTAATGATATCAATGATATCATATATCTTTAGGTTACATTTATACAAGCTACCATTCATCACTTCCTTTGTTTACTGTGGTTTCAATTGTCAATAATGATAGGTGTTTGAAGGGTATGTCTTAATTAAAAATCAAGTTTCAACTCAAAGAGATTTTCTTATCAGTTTAGAGGCAGCATGACCAAGTTTTGGTTTTACATTCTATTTAGGATACTCTCCAGAGTTTATGTGGGTAGAAGGATGTTTCTGTTACTTCTGTTCTGTACTTCCATGCCATGCAATTGCATGGTGTCTGATATGAGAAACATTTAGTTATAGCTCCTTGTTAACATAGTAGCCAATATACCAAGACTTGGGGTTGAATTTCCCTATTAGGGAGTGTTGCTTATTCCATAAGAACATAACTTCTTAAGAGCTGTATACACTATTACATAACCAGTGCCTCGAATCCTGAGTAAGTAGTATTAAATGATTTATTTTTCATTTAGCCTAATGAAAAAATCCTCCAGGAACAATAGGAAAATTCTATAAGCCCTCTTCCAAAGACATTGGAGATTTGCACAATGAAGTGTTAAAGCAAAGAAATTCACGCTAGAGGACAGCAGATTCTGGAATGACAGTTTGATCTGATTGCAACTGCTTCGCCCATATCTCAGCACTCCCCAGTAGAACCAACAGAAGTGGAATAAGAGTATAGGTTCAAAAATCTGGTGTTTTTGACTCAAATGTTTTTATATCTCCCCCAAAGTCTACCTAAAAACACTTATGTTCTGCTTTATCTTACCTTACTCTTTTCTCCACTTTGTAATAGCTATGCTTTGCTCTAAAACTCAAATGATCCTAATTATTAAGAGAAATAATTATATGTGAAAGAAGAAATGACAAAAAAATTACTGAAGAACACATGAATATGGATTTAAAAGAGCAGGGGAAAAAACTTAGAGAAATCCTGTCCACTGAACACATTGTACATATTGGTACATATCATATTGTGGCCCAATACCACACGAGGTCACTTATTAATTTTTAATATTAATAGAAAAGGAAATTGCATCAGGTAGATAAATATAAACAAATACACATACAAGATGTCACATAAAATCCAAATGAAATTTTTGGACAATCCAACAGACACACATACACATAGATGTGTGTGTGTGTGTGTGTGTGTGTGTGTATACATCTATGTGCTTCACCCAAGTATATTTAAACATATCTAAGGGTTGTAATAACAGCATTACCTTTGTGATCTCAGTTTCCCCATCTGTAAAATTAAAGCATTTTTGTAATTTCCAAGGATCCTGCAAGTTTTAGTTCTCAATTCTTTGGCTGATATTAATGCTGTATATAAAAATAAAAACTTCTCATTATGCTTAAAGTTTCCCCAAAAGCAAACTACAATCTAAATCTGATTCAAACAAAAAAGCACTTGAAGATTAAATATTAGCCACTATGACATTTCCCAGCATTATTAGAATTAGGCATTATAAGCTGTGTAAGAAAAATCATAGGACACTAATGATTAATAACCTGTAGTGAAAAGTTCCTTGGGAGCCTGTACTGCGTGAACTATTATTAGGTTTTAAAGGCACTGGGGAAATCCACCTGAGAATTTTGACAGATGCCCTTGAATTCATGTGCTTAATATTAATTTTCATTCCTAAGTAGCTAGATACTGTGCTGCAGACAGAGGTCTTTGGAAAGGCCCACTATTGTGTGGCAGAGTCTTTAGAGGTTAAAAATGCACCTTACCTAATACTATTGAATGCATGTGAATCAAGAAGATAAAAAGTAGGAATGGATAATGCGTTTCTTATAAATAATTAATCTGTTAAGCAAAATATGTCTTACAGATGACTATACCAAAGGTAGAAACAAAAGTCCCCTTTCTCCTAAGGAATTACAGAATTGTCACAAATATAACCATCCTTAGCTCCTATTACCTGCTGAAACTCATGCTGGATTTCACAAATGAAGCAGTCTACCCACTTGAACTGTTTGAGTATCTTAGTAAGGCTAATACCAGAGTCCTGTGATGAGACATAATTCATCAACAGATCCTCATGAGTAAATGTATACACTGAATACATGGATCTTGACAAACCATGCAGAGGTGTCATCAGGCCTAATGCCTGAGTCACTCACCTGGTTTTGGTGGTCCACGGTGAGGCAGAGGAAAGAGCTTAAGCCCTAGGCTGTCTATGCTATAAACCAACAAAGGCCAGAGAGAGTGTAACGTAATGGAGGCACCCACGTTCCATGTAAAATTAAGAGCAGATGTGTCAAAACTCAGTCAACAAGATAAAAAATATTTTAATGTAATACTTTAAAAAATAAAAATTAATCATAAACATGATTTTTTTAAGTGCTAAACTTTGAAATATGACTCCTGTCCATTTTTAAATCCTTATCTTAGGTAAATGCTTCCCTTGCCCCACCCAGCTTCCAGTCCTAAGTTCTCAGTCGCTCAGTCATGGCTGACTCTTTGTGACCCCATGGACTGTAGCCCACCAGGCTTCTCTGTCCATGGAATTTTCCAAGCAAGGATACTAGAGTAGGTTGCCATTTCCTTCTCCAGGGTCCAGCCCTGAAATCGTGCCTAAAGTGAATGTTTAATGCTAACTGAAGTCTGAGGCTCAAGATCTTTCCCTCATTTGCTGCTAATCTGTACAGATATGGCACTTGCAGAAAATACTCATTAAAAATCCCTCTTGATAAAATGAGACTACATACTCTATGGGAATTATTTTAATCCTTATTTCATTAAAATTGTTACAAGGTTAGTTTGCAACACTTTTTTTTTTTCCCAAATAAACAGCACTTGAAGAGATTATGAGAAATAAACTCCTAAAGAACAACATTTTGATCAGGCAAGTGAAAGCAAATTGGAAACACTCTATATGTATTTGAAATCTTTGTGTTTCAAAGAATGATTGTGACATTCAGTAGCACTGATGATGGAAGAAGGATGATCAATTTCAGCAATGCTTGGTCCTAGGTGTGATATTTCTACATGGCCAATCAGAAGAAGGGGATGTAGAATAACCAACAAATGGACAAGGCTTAACGTGCCTGAATATTGGCATCACTCATTGATTTGATTATACTTTCACAAAAGACATCAGTTTTGCTATCTACACATGTCTGGAAAGAACCCTTGATTTCAGATTCCAAACTGTTGCTCTTTATTCTCAGAAATCGACTTGAAGGAAAGAACAATAACAAAAACCATAAACCAAACTCTAGAATTTAATGAACACCGACATTCTAGGGGTAGTAATGGAATGAATAAAATGCTATAAGGGCACCAAGAGTGGGTGAAAAGTTCTTCAGAACTTTTGACATTTTTGAAGTTTCGGGAAAAATGAAATCAGGAAAGATGCTGGAGACATAATAAATGAAATAGGCCTTAAAAGGTCCACAGGGCTTCTCCAGAGTGGGGTTCCAGGCAGAGGCAACCACATCAAAAATAAAAGTTTATGATGACATGATCTTCTTTGCTTTTCTGTCAAAGAGCTGAGATGAAGGACCATGACACTCAACGCAAGGTAGGAAATTCAAGGAAAGAGTAAGACAGCATAGACAAAATAGCATGAAGAGATGGGAGGAAAGAGAGAAGACATCCAGCTTGAATTTTACATGGTGGATCAAAAACAGCATCACAGGGGAGCAAACACCAGAGCTGAACACTGAGAGATGATGGAACATCTGTGCACAGATAGTAACCGGGGTCAGAAGAATACATAATGTTAAAGCAGCAAAGAGTTGTTTGGTTTGGACAGGACATGTATGAAAAGGAATAATGAGAGATGATGTGAGAACCTTAGCTGGAGACCAGAGAGTTGAGAATAGCAAAGTCCAGATTTGTATTTTTAGGCAGTAAATAAATGGCAATATCAGACACTGGTGGTTTTGTACAAAGGCATGATCACAATTGTGCTTTGATAGATAAATCAGATCATAGAGTGTAAAATGGAATTAAGGGAAGAAAGACCAAATTCTAGGAGACAAGGAAAGAGACTTTAAACGTTCTACTAGGGAATGCCACGTTAATTCAGGATATGATCCTTTAAGACAAATCGAATCTATCTTCAGGCAAACTCTGTGTTGCAAGTAGTGCTGGCATGAAAACCTTACCAGAAGAAATCCCTGCCCTTTAATCCACTATCAATTGCCAGCCTTAAGTCGGAGCCAGTGTTCTAGCCCTTAGCTGAAACAGTTGCTTGATGTGCACTTCATCATTTCTGTTTATCATACACCTGTTCTTTAGTAAGCATTGTCAGGTGCCTAACACTGTCTACACATGGAATAAAAGATGATTTCCTTTTTTTGTGGTTAGCCCTCCTGCTATTGGTTCAACTGACTCAAATGTCAGCATGACTTTTGAAGGTTCTCCACTGGCTTACAGGTTGAAATCCAAGCTTCTTGGCTAGAGATACAAAAAGCTCTGGGACCTGGCCCTTGGTGGAATCTCCAGCTTCAATTTTCATCAGTCTCTGACCCATAATTTATGTTCCAGCAACATGAAAACAGATGTAGTTCTGTCCTCACAAAGCCCTTATCTTTGCCTCATAACTCACATTGTGCAACACCTAATTCTCCCTTTCTCTAACCAAGTGAGGCTCCTCTTGGTGTACTTCCTCAGTGAAATCTTCCAACACAGGTGACTTCAGATTCATGCACCACTGGGCACCATTCAATGCAATGTAATGGATGGTCTGATAGAAGAAGACTGGTCTTAATGCAGTGAAGAAAACAGACTGTGAGCTTGCTTTCTCCTGAGATTATGAGAAAAGAGACACTGGATAATAGCCTTGGAATTTCCTCCTGCCTGCCTGCTCCTTTGAGTCACTGCGTTAATCCTGCCAAAGATCTGTCATGCTGTCATGAGTAAAGTTTGCTTCATCTCACCTGCTACCCTAGAGTACAGTCTTAGCCTTTTTACTAAGGCTTTGACAAAGAATCACAGCAAGTTTTTTTTTTTGTTGTTGTTTGTTTGTTTTGTTTTTTTAGGAAGCTGGGTTGATTAAATCATTCCCGCCTCTGCACCTTACACTCCATCACTGTGACATGAAGACTAAAAATAATTTTTCACCCAGGGCTAACCCTTTTTTTCTCTTTTATCTTCGTCCCTTGGATCCCAATTCACAGTCAATAGTTCTAGTATTTAAATGTGGACCAGGAGTCTATTTGAATTTAACATAAACATTTTAATGGTAGGAAATCTGGAAAACACAATACTATGCAATGAATGTCTCTGTCTTTTGAGTGTCTGAGAGTTGTGTGTGTGTCCAAATAATTACATGGAATTATGTAGTCAGATAACTCCATTCTTAGAACAATATTCTGTACTTTATTTCAAATTTGCAATTTGATTTTTTATGAACACTTAGTCTTATAAATACTTGAAATGTACTAGTCTATAATACTGGTTCTCAATGTTCACTTCTACTATGTTGTCAAAACATAGACTTATGGAACTTTAGAATGGCAAGAGACTCAGAAATCTAGTCCAAATTTTGCATTTTATGTATATGGAAACTGAGGCACAGATCAAAGAAGTGACTTGAAAGTCACACAATTAGTTGCTTAGTAATGACAAAACTTAACATTTATCTACTGCTATGTAGCCTCCCTGTTGTGCCCAAACCACTACTGTCAACAATTAAGCACTGTGCTAACCAAAAGATAATGAAACCACAAATCATTTCCCTCAAAGGGCTAGTTATCCTATCCCATAAAAATGGTTTGCAAACCCTGTTACTCTTATATGCTAATTTTCCAATATTATGCACTAAATTTCCAATATCACCTCTCCTCTAGGATGACTTTCTCAGACCTCACAGGGCCAGTTAGTCACATTTAACAACATATTATAATTTTCTCTGTTTATGCCTTATTCTACCTTCCTAGTCTATGAAATCTTTGAAGCCAGGGGCCACGTTTCATATATGTCACCATAGCCATATATTCAATTCTTCCAGATGTTGTAATAAATTTTCACAAAACTAGTAGCTTAAAACAACAGAATTTTATTCTCTCACAGTTCTGGAGGTCAGGATTCTGAATTCAGCCTTACTGGGCCAAACTCAACGTGTTGGACAGGCTCTATTCCTTCCAGAGGCTCTTCTGTGCCTTGCTGCTGCCAGCATCACTTGGCTTGTGTTCGCATCACTCCAGTTTCTGCCCTTCTGGTCACACTGTCTTCTCCTCTTCTGTTTATGTCTAATCTCCCTCCACCTCCCACTTACAAGGATACATATGATTGCAGTTAGGACCCATCTCAACATACTTGACTTAATCTCAACTACAAAATAGTCTGTCTGTTTTGGGCCACATAAAGTGACAATCAGTTTCCAGAGACTGGGATGTGGAACATGTCTTTGGAGAGGTGTCATTATTCAGCTTGCTGAAACCTCCACTTCAAGATTAGGATCTGACTCATAGCACAAAGAGTATGTATTCACGTAGTTCTTTGGGTACTTAGCATGTTTTTAAACTACAGTTTGCAGAATCAAGCTTCTCCATTTGGCCTTTCTAGTCTAAGGAAACCATTTACACTCAAGGTGAGATGCAGTCAAAGATTCAGATCTCAGATACCTATGTAATAAACTGATTTCACAGCTCAAACACAGTTAACTTTGGTTATGATAACAGTTTGGAATAAAGAATATTTATTTTCTACTGATTATAAAATCACTGCTTGCATATTATAGAACATTAAGGGGAAAAAAGAAGGAAAAATATAAACTAAAAAAAATCACTTGTAATTCCTTTACTTGTAGATAATCACTGTTAACATCATGTTTATTTCCAATACATTATATATATATGTATCATAAATAAGCATGCTTAAACAAATACATTTTACATTTGGTATATGTATCCTTAATATTGTAAGTTATACTATTTTATATACAGTAATATACATTAGTTCAGTTCAGTCACCCAGTCATGTCCAACTCCTTGCGACCCCATGAACCACAGCACACCAGGCCTCCCTGTCCGTCACCAACTCCTGGAGTCTACTCAAACCCATATCCATTGAGTCGGTGATGCCATCCAACCATCAGAGGACAGAGTAATAGACATACATATCATATTTTCTTAGATGGTTTTAATACCATATTATGTGGAACATTTCTGTAGCCTAATTTTATCCACTAGGCATTATATCATTAGTATTTTCCCATGTCATTAAAAACTCTTTGTCAACATCATTTTAATAGCTGCACAATGGTCCATCATGTGGATGTACCATAATTTACTTTACCATCCCCTCGATGTTAGGCAATTGGGCTGCTCATAAATGACTTTTTATACCACTGAATTATAAAACAAATGAGAGGCACTTATCAAAGTCAAGCCAGTATCGGTGCAAGTTGATGAATTTATTTTCAAAGACTGGGAAACGTATGTTTCCATATAGCCACACTTAATACAGAGTGTTGAAGTACTCATATTTAGACCATGTTCCAACATGGCTTTGCCCCCACTATCTAACGTGTAGTAACTATGGTCCAGTGCTCCGCAGCATATGTTTATCAAGAGCCAGAGTATGGGATGGGCAAAGACATGTGGCAACTCAGGAAGAATTTAGAAATACTTCCCTGGAGGATAAAGCACAATCCAGGTCTGGATGTGAGCCAGAAAAGGCATGGGGTATCCATAAGGCAAGTAAAGTTAGATGAGAAGGTAGCCACTGAGTGGCTTAGTTGCCTTCAGCAGGCCTGGGAAGATGCAAGAATATTGAGAGCTAGAAGGAAGATAGAAACAATGATTGGGGTTCAGATTTTTATACCTGAAGGGCCAGAGTTTAGCAGTTCCCCCCTTATCCACTGTTTCCGTTTCTATGGTTTCAGTTTCAACTGTGGCCCAAAATATAAAATGGAAAACTCCAGAAAGAAATAATCGGTTTTAGATTGCACACCATTCTGAATATCTTGATGTAGTAGCTCCACCCACCAGGGACATGAATTATCTCTTTGGCCAGTGGGTCTTCCCCATTATTCAGTTAGTAGTTGGCTCAGATAACAGATTGACTGAAGCAGCATCAGCAGTGCTTATGTTCAAGTCACCCTTATTTTAATTAAGAATAGCCTGAAAGCACATGAGTAGTGATGTACACAGTTTGAATATTCTTTTCCTGTGCCTAATTTATAAATTAAATTTTGTCATAGGTATGTATGTATGTATAGAAAAAAATGACAGTATATAAGTATGGAGTTTGGTACTCTCCACGATTTCAGGCATCCACTGGGGAGGCAGGGGAGGGGTCTTGGAAGGCATCTCCTACTGAAAAAGGGAGAACCACTATAATTCTGTTCGGCAGGAAGATAAGGTTTGTATTTTTGTGCTTGCTTCTATGCGCATCAACTTCCTATCCCCTGTATCCTTTTCCAAGTCTTAAAGAAACTGACCTGACTTCTCATAATTCAGTATTTAAGAGATTCTTATGTGCTAGGTTCAATGTCAGTGCTTTTATATACATCATCTCTTAGCATCTTCCATCAATCCTATGACAGAGCATCCTTATGTTATACATAAAAGTAACTGATGTTCAGCAAGGTTAAGCACAACTCAAGATTGTTCAGTCAAGATGGGCAAATTCAGGAATCCACTGTCAGTCCAGTGGTTAGGACTTTGTACTTTCACTGCAGGACCCACGTTCAGTTCCTGATCAGGGAACTAAGATCCCTCAAGTCACACCGTGAGACCAAAAAATAAAGATATGCAGGTCCCCAAAACTGTGCTGTTAAGTCCTCTACCTCATTCTCATACTAGGTCTCTGGGCTCATTTCAAGATATTCTAGCTCTATGATTCCAATTGGTACCTAAACAAAGCACTTCATAAATATGTGTCTTTCGGTACACAGAAAAAGCTGGGGCTGGAGAAACAACTGAAACCTATGACTCCCTCCCAGTGAATTAATTTCATCATAGGCACTCAGGGGTCATTTTCTTTCAATCTCCCACTGCTTGAGTAGAATCTTTGAAATATACAGAACAGTCATTCTGAGTTTTACTGCTAGTGGAACTCAGTAATTATTTGAAAGGAACATGAAATTTGAGAGATATAAAATTAGAGATAAAGGTATCTTTAAATAGTATAACTCAACATTGAAAGATTTGGAAAGAACTCTGAATGTCAGAGCACTAACAAATACCCTTGATATATTAAGCCAGGAAATTTGTTGCTTCAAAGTTTAAATTATTTCTTTTGTTGGGGCCCAGGGCATTCTGCCCCAAATATGCCTCAATGGCACATTGATTACTTTAAATTAATGTTACTTAAGAAAAGGCTGATGCAATAGGGACACTCTGACCCTTCTTGCTGTCTTCCTGAACACATAAAGTGAATCTCCCGTGTCAAAGGTGCTCTCCCTGCATCTGAGCTAGGATACCCTTAGCACCAGAGACAAAGAACTGGGGGTAAGAAGCCTGTAGAAGCCTTGTCACTTTAACTGACTACCCCAAGCCCAAACTCTGTTCAGATTCTTCACTAATTCAGCACCCAAAATCTGTGTTTTTTTGTCCTGTCAACTTTATTGTTTCTTTGTTTAAAAAGTAAAGATGCTGTCTGTTTGGCCACCTTGTAAGACCCATTTCTATTATACTTCTATGTACTCGAATTAAAAATTGTTTCTTTTTCTCCTATTAATCTCTCTTTTGTTAATTTTCTTATCAGATATAAAACTCAAGAGGAGGAGAGAGGGAAACCCCCTCCCCCGACACTACTGAAATGGAACAGGACCCCTATGGTCCTTGCCCAACCCCATGTTTTCTCCTCCTTTGTGTGTAGAAAACTTTAGTCAAAGAATAAGTTTAATTAGAAAAGTGAAAAATGTGGAAACAAAGGAAAACAGTCAAAGGAAAATGGATGATAATAATGTAGTCATTAAGCATAGTCAAAGACCTTTAGTTCCTTCTCGAAGACTATAGACAATATTCTGAGTCAAATCCTGTAAGCACAGTTTGAAACACCAGGTGAAGTTAGCTACATGATGACCAGATTGCACCCACGACAAAAGCTGCCACAATTCCAAGAACTGACCACAAAGAAATGGGAACAAATGGACCCTGAAACTGAAGATTAACTGTACCTAAAACAAACAGGATGACGCTGGTCAAGCCACCAATGATCAATTTGAAGTTGACTGAGCTGACTGTGCTGTTTCTGCATATAGCCCCCTCTTTCTGTTGACAAAAGCTCTTGCTCCACTGGTTCCAATGTGGGGGAGGGAGTTTGCCTTTGGACATATGTCCACCACCCTCCCCTCCCCCAGTTCCTGGCATCTGAAATAAAACAAACTTTCCTTTCCACCAACCTGGCCTGTTTATTGGCTTCTGAATGGCAAGCAGCCAGACTCCACACACTCTTTCAGTAACACTATCTTTCTCACAACCAATGGTCACCCACTCATAACATTATGTTTAATACCAGCCATAGTGATGACATTGATTATTTATGTTAATAAATTATATATCACTGAGTAGGAGGCATCTGAATTAATTTCCTTTGGTCCTGAACCAATTTTGCCTAGACATTCCAAAACTTGGCTAAGTTTTTATATTTTCTTCATACTTAAACTTGCTTTCCCATAAGTCTTACTTTGTAGACATGTGATTTCAGTTCTGTTCATTCAATGCAATTAGTCTTACTCTACCAGGAATGCCTTTTACCAGTATACAAAATCGTTCACAAATATTCTCTTGAACATTCCCATTGACAGGAAATTCGTTAAATCTTGGTGTGGTCTATTGCATCTTTCAGCATTTATAATGTTTAGAAAAGCCTTCTTATCCTTATTTTGATCAAAATTCATCTCCCAAATCTTCTTTTGTTTAGTTATAGTTTTATCAGATGAACCCTCAGAGAAAAGTCTAATTTTTCTCCCACAAGTTTTAAAACACTGAGATTGCAATATTACAACCCTCTGGTACTGATACAAAGTAATTAATAATGATAACGAATCATTAGATAGTGCTTACGGTATGCCAGGAACTATTCTAATTTTTTATGCATATTAACACATTGTAGTAGTTTCAACAACCCTACCTAGTAGATTCTATTATTATTTTCATTTTATGGAGAGGAAATTGACACAAAGAGAGAATAGGTAACTTGCCAAAAGTCATGCTATTAATGAGTAGGGGAGCCAAGATTCGAACATAGGCTCTATGTTTGAGGCCACTGAACTATATATATATATATATATATATATATATATATATATGGAAACTGATTTATACTAGACCAGATTACATTACATTATAATACATTATATTAGTATTACATGTTATACTAGACCAGATTACATTATGTTATGATATGTGAGTTAATTATCATACAGTCTAAAGAGTTGGATGTAAAGCATGGATTAAAGAGTAAAGCATCAAGTCATTAAGGAACATAAAACACAGGTAAATATATATTTCTGATCTCCCTCCACTAGCACAGTTCTCAGAATCCAGGCTAGATTCTAAGGGGGAAAATTAGAATATCCATTTCTGGATAAATGATGTACAGGTACTGACACTCAAGTATGCCAGTCAACAGTACCATGTATTTGCTCACACTTTCCAAATACATTTTATCATCCCATGCTTAAATATTCAGTCAACCAAAGGACAACAGGCATTTGAGAAAATTATCTCAAGAAAAGAGAGTGACCTTAACAAATGAACATAAGAAAACATGACGAAGGAAGAGAAATAATTTAAGGAGCAGAAGTCATCATTAACAATCTCAGATAAATAAGATAAAATATTAAAACCATAAAATTAGGCAAGATGTAATTTAAAAAAATATTGCCCCACAAAAGAAAATCATCTTCAAAAACAAAAAATATGATTCCAGATTTTTTAAAAATCTTGGTAGAAACTGAGCAGTAAAGATCAGTATATCATGCAGACAGTTGAAGCTAAAGATCAGTGACATAGTGCCATCAAACTTCTCAACAGCATTATTGGAAGCTAACTGATAAAGGATCAATGCCATTGAAAGAGAGAAAATGACATTAACTTAGAATTCCACAGCAAGAAAAAAATATCAATCAGCTGTGTAAGGAAAATAAGTATATTTACAGATATGCAATGGCTTCAAGTTACACTTCTGAGAGAGTCATTTCCTAGGCAGGTTGATAAAAAGTCTAGGGGTCCCCAAGGAGAGAGAGGTCTGAAATTCTCAAGGAGGAAGAAAGGACAAACTTTTTTTCCTTCTCTACATTCCTTAGTATTATATAACAATAATGTATTATGTCTGAGGACAGTCTCTGGATTAAACCTTTTGGCTAGTTCTGTAAATTATGGGAGTAGACCTGCTCTTTACAAGGATTATATAACAACAATGTACTCTGCCTGAGGACAGTCTCTGGATTAAACCTTCTGGCTAATTCTGTTATCTTAAAATGTAAATTATGGGAGTAAGTCTGGTGAGGTCTTTACAACCTCCAGACATTCTTTGGATTCATTGGAGAGTATATAACTTCATTGCTAACACTAACAAGTGGGTACTCTTTCTACCCCCTTCTGATGCCTATGTCAGAAGCTTTCTCTATCTCCTTTATACTTTAATAAAACTTTACTACACAAAAGCTCTGAGCGATCAAGCCTCGTCTCTAGCCCTGATTGAATTCTTGTCCTCCGGGGGCCAAGAATCCCGGCGTCGTGATTCAACAACAACCTTTCACTTCCTTGCACTTAAAGAAAGTCTATTTTTAGAGGAAAATTTTCTATATCAAAATGAGGGAGGAAACAAAAAAGAAAGATGAGATCCAGCAAGCAGAAAATCTAAGTCTGAAAAGTTCCAGAATCCTTGGACCTTATATGTCACTCAATTTGGTCTCCTTAAATATAAGTCAGATCACTTTTTCTCTCCTGACTGTAGTGTCTTCCTATCACGCTTACAAGCAGATAAAAAATTTTTTGGGGGGGCTATTTCTCCACTCTTCCTCTGTCTCTCAATGTTGTAGACATTTTAACCTTTGACCAGGACCTTGAATACGTGAGTGGCTTCTAGCTATAGGGTTTGCAATCCATTTCTTCTTCCCTGGAATGCTTTTCCCTCTGATCTTCACAGAGCTGCAACCTTCTTTCCATCCAGCTCAAATACCAAAAACCATGTCCTTAGACTCTTCGACTGTTTATTTATAATTGTATCAATGCCACCCTTTATCATCCTTACATTGTATCATTTTCTCAAGTCTTTACCATTATTTGACATTATTTTATTTATTCATTTATTTTAATAATTGTTTTCTATCCTTCTAAAATGTAACTTCCAGGAGAGCAGGGGTTCTAATTTATTCCTTGATCAACCCCCATTGCACAATTCGTTCCTGAAATATGTCAGGTGCTCCAATAAATATTTGTGGCATAAATCAAATTTACCAAGATATTATTATTATTATGTTTTTTTTTTAGCACAAGGCATGGATGATCTCTTTACACCTTTTAGTAGGTAAAATTTCTATAAGCATTTACCACTTCCACAATTTACAAAAGAACCAAAGAGTTTCCCTGGTGGTCCAGTGGTTACAAATCTGCTTTGCAATGCAGTGTACATCAGTTTGATCCCTGGTCAGGGAGGGTCTCAGATGCCATGGAGCAACTGAGTCTGTGCACCACAACTACTGAGGCTGTGCTCAAGAGCCCTTGAGCCACAACCACTGAGCCAATGTGCCTACAGCTCATGCACTATGACAAGAGCAGCCACAGCATCATTATTTCTGTTTTTTTCTGAAAAGAAAGCTGAGGCCTAGATAGATTAGGTTACTTGTCCGAGGTCAATATAGCTAAGAAGTGGTGAAAATGGGATTTGATACCACGTTTATTTTTCTACTATGATATGCTGTACATAGGGCTCCCCAGGTGGCGCTAGTGGTACAGAACCTGCCTGTCAATGCAGGAGACATAAGAGACACCGGTTTGATCCTTGGGTCGGGAAGATCTCCTAGAGCAGGGCATGGCAATCTACTCCAGTATTCTTGCCTGGAGAATCCCATGGACAGAGGAGACTGGTGGGCTACAGTCCATAGGTTTGCAAAGAGTCAGACACTACTGAAGTGACTTAGCACATGCTGTACTTAGCTGCTATGTATCACGGGTTATTATATACCAGATCATATAGTAGTCTATTTCTCCCTGTTATCTTATTTACAAGAACCTAGTCAACAGTTTTGTGGAAACTAGCCCAAGCACTCCCCTACTCCATAATTGGGAGCGGGGAACATAGTCCTTGGAAGAGTCTTCATTTTATGGAGTGGGGGGCCTTCTCTCCACTTTCCAAATTTGCTCTTTCTCACTTTGACATGACTCAGTTCCACTTATCAGAATTCACCTTTCAGTCTCATCTTCACACACACACACACAAAATCACCTTGACTTGCTGTGATTCAAAGCACTTCCTGCTGTATTAAAAAGAAATTTTTTAAATGGCATAAAATATTTTCTTGAAGCAGTGATTTTTAATATTAAAAATCATCTGAGAATCTGAATAGCAGAGACAAAATGTACAGATGGTACAGCCATCACTTAACTGAAGCAAAATGAAGCGTCTATCTACAATTTAGATGGCATAGTAAAGCCCCCTCTGACAGAGAGCCTGAGTACAACCTCCACACTACTTTGCTTCTTAAAAACTGACCTGAAAGAGAAGACCAGGTAAAGCAATTGGACATATCAACCTGTTTTTCCCGGAAAAGCACTAGAAGAGCAACCACTTAATTGAGAGTCCAAAGAACAAATACCAGGGCAAAGCTAGAACTCTTATCAAACTACGATAAATGTGGTGAGGTTTTTACAGTGGAAACAGTCATCCTTCATTCTAAAAGTCAGATTGAATCAGGAATCTTAAGTTATGGTGGAAAAGGCACAGTGAGACTGCATATACTGAATGCTTTGTATATAACAGCCACCCATTTTGTTTCACCTATTTTGGGGACAGATGATAAATCTGAAACATAATCCACACTCTTTCCTCCCCTTTCAGTGTAGAGTCAGTATGCTACCCAGAGATAGGCAGCGACCCACCAGCATCACTACCAAATGCCCCCATCCTGGAAACTGATTCTCAACCAGTTCTCCCAAGTCCATGGATGAGGTACAGATAATCAACAAAGTTGTCTAAACAAGAGTTGTCATTAAATTTGCCATAGTGTTTACCATTATTCTTCAGCTTGTTGCCATTATTATGCTTTAGTGAAGAGTTTTAGGTTCACTTTTGAGGGTTTGGGAAAATAAATTTCATACTACCCTTCCAGGTACTAGGCTGAGACAATCCCTGTAATCAAAAGATAGATAAACACTCCCCATCATTATATATATATATATGTGGGAATTTAGTAACATGGATACCTCCTGTATACATGAGAGATATCCAACAAAGCTGAATAATTCCCCAAAGTGGCCCACCCAAGTCACCAGCTTAAATGCCATCTTCAGCCAAAGACAAAGGAAAAACATTGGGGGTTGGGGGTGCCCAGTTGTGGGAGGTAACCAGGAAAAGTCTCAGTAAACAAAGGTAAGGTTGTTATGCAGATTTAAGTCTCTGCCTTCTCCACTGATAAGAGTTCCCAGAGATTT